>NC_090242.1:28392281-28582281 GCF_024489055.1 Chanodichthys erythropterus | reverse complement strand
ATCTATATTTATGGATACATATTGAAATAACTATTATTTACAGAGCTCAGTGAAAATGAGTACACCCCCTTTGAAAAGTAACATTTTAAACAATATCTCAATGAACACAAAAACAATTTCCAAAATGTTGACAAGACTAAGTTTAGTATGACATTTGTTTAACTTATAACTTGAAAGTAAAGTTAATAATTTAACTTAGATTACACATTTTTCAGTTTTACTCAAATTCGGGTGATGCAAAAATGAGTACACCCCACAACAAAAACTACTACATCTACTTTGTATGGCTTCCATGATTTTTAATGACAGCACCAAGTCTTCTAGGCATAGAATGAACAAGTTGGTGACATTTTGCAGCATCTATCTTTTCCATTCTTCAAGAATGACCTCTTTTAGAGACTGGATGCTTGATGGAGTGTGATGCTCAACTTGTCTCTTCAGAATTCCCCATAGGTGTTCAATTGGGTTCAGATCAGGAGCCACTGAATCACTTTCACCCTGTTCTTCTTCAGGAATCCAACAGTGACCTTAGATGTGTGTTTATGATCATTGTCATGTTGGAAAAGTGCATGACGACCAAGGGCATGGAGTGATGGTAGCATCTTTTCTTTCAGTATAGAGCAGTATTCATGTGTGAATTCATGATGCCATCAATGAAATGCAGCTCCCGACACCAGCAGCACTCATGCAGCCCCACATAAGGACTCTGCCACCACCATGTTTCACTGTAGGCACCATGCATTTTTCTTTGTATTCCTCACCTTTGTGATGCCATACAGTTTTGAAGCCATCAGTTCCAAAAACATTTATCTTAACTTGGACAACCTGGACGTCTCTGTGAGATGGTTGCAGTTCCATCTTTTTTAAATTTTTTGTACCACTTTTGCTACAGTATTTTGACTGATAAGTAAAGCTGTGCTGATCTTCTTGTAGTCTTCACCTTTCTGGTGTAAAGAAATGATTCTTTCTCAGGTCTTGTGACATTTCTCTTCCATGTGGTGCCATTGCTGACAGCATGAAATGGGAAGGGGTTTTAATACCCTTTTATAGTCAACTGTCTGCTGGACACCTGTGTAATGAATAATTAAACTCACCTGTGGTTGAATTCTTGTTAAATTAGACATTTGTAGTTTAAAATTTGGCTTTGCTCCAGAGACTTTCAGTGGGGTGTACTCATTTTTCATCAACCTAATTTAAGTAAAACTGAACATTTTGTTCTCTAAGTTATATTATTAACCTTACTTTCATGTTATAAGTTAAACAGATGTTATATAAAAGGTCCCGTTCTTCGTAATCCCATGTTGCAAACTTTAGTTAGTGTGTAATGTTGTTGTTAGAGTATAAATAAAATCTGTAAAATTTTAAAGCTCAAAGTTCAATGCCAAGCGAGATATTTTATTTAACAGAAGTCGCCTACATCGAACGGCCAGTTTGGACTACATCCCTCTACTTCCTTCTTTAATGACATCACTAAAACAGTTTTTTGACTGATGGTGCGTTCAAGTCCTCTTGGGAAGTTCGTATTTACGAGGTGGGAAGTCGTGTGTACGACGGTAGGTGCGTTCAAGTCACTTTCCTCGGAGTATAATGGCGGTGTGCCTTCTCTAAATGAATTACACAAAATAGCACTTGTGTGCATTAGTTGTATGTTGCTTTTTTATGTTTTTTAATTCATTTATGAAGCCATTGTAAACTTTATTGTTACATATTACATTTTTATACTGTGATGCTATCATATTTTTAGCTGGGAATCAGCTTACTTCGTTGTAAATAGAAAAGCCTGACAATGTCACTGCTAAATACCTGCAGGTATTGTGGTATTTCGCTATGTTTCTGACTGACACGCCCCCAACTCGTACAGATCGGAGCTTAAAGAAAATTACGAGCTTCCCACTGGTATTTACGACATTATGGTGGCGTTCATGTCGGTTCTGCTCGTAAATACGATCTTTCCGACATGACTTGAACGCACCATAACCTCCACCCACAGGAATACACAAAAGTTGCATTTGTAGAGTGTGTTTGTCGCCATGTCGTCGAAACGCTGTTATTTTCATCCCGCAGTCCAATCACCGGGTCTGATTCCGGCTCAAATTGATAGGGTAAAATTAAAGACATGTTTACAATAAAACTGAGCGCGTGCATCTCCACGTTATGGTAAGAGGCGTGACCTTTGCGGGCAAGGAGCGCTAAGCTGTTGTCGAATCACAACACAGGAACCGCTGGCACAATCAGAACTCATACATATTTCTGAAGGAGGGACTTCATAGAACAAGGAATTCATCAGCCCGTTTTTATGACAGTGGAAACAGCGGTATATAGATAAGTAAATTATGTGAAAAATATTGTGTTTTTTTTACACGCGAAACATGAACACATGTTATATTGCACACTATAAACACAATCAAAGCTTCAAAAAACACGAAAAACGGGACCTTTAAACTTTAAAGTCTTGTCAACCTTTTGGAAATTGTGTTCATTGAAATTGTTTAAAATTTTACTTTTCAAAGGGGGTGTACTCAATTACACTGAGTACTGTATATCTAACACTATTGCACGCACACATATATTATACTGTATATTACACAAACAAATGGGCTGATGTCCCTACATGATAGGCCAGTCCTTGGCAAAAAAAAAAAACAAGAGAGAAAACTCTTGTATCGGCCCCAAAGTGCATCGGCCCACCAGGAAAATGCCCGGTATGATTATTAATCCAGCCCTGCAAGGGGGTATTAATGATGCATTTTGTGTCATTGAATAAAACATGCTTTGTGTTAAACACAGTTTATTTTAGGCATTTAACCAAAAATCCATTCAAAACCCCCACTGACTTTGAGAAAATGGAGCCAGAAGTTCAAAAATGCTAACTTATTTCCAGGTTTTAGGACTCATTCCTGCAGCACTATTCAATACCATAGCTAATGATGAACTGGCAGAAACAAGTATGAGTCAAATCTGCATTATCAGATTTCTCTTTTGCCGATCATGTCTTGCTGGAAATGACTTTCTGACTGCTGCAAACCAATTGGAATGTATAAAAAGAATTCTGGCACACACCTTTTGAATTCGGCCTCTGGTTTCTCCGCTCTGACCCCTGCTGCACAGTGGCTGGGCAGTTCCAATTATCACTAAGAGCTTTTCACTCCTCTTGTGTCAATATGCACGATACACGTTTTTGTGCTGAGCAAAGGCTCTTCTGAAAATGAAACTTGTCAGACACACAAGTTACACACTAGGACTCCTTCGCATGCACGCACACAATTCATCTCACGACAGGTTCATCTTTTTACTGGAATTGAAATGGAAGGCAGTATAGGAAACTTGAGAGTGCACAGCCCTCGTTTTTAATCTACATAGAAGCTTTTGCTTTGCTTAAATAATCACTGATAAGATACAAATGTAAATCTGTCAGTCACTTCATCTGACACTGCCAACAAGAGAACAAAATGCAACCTGAAACTGTGCTAAATCTGTTCTCACCAAGTTATTATAACAATTTATCTATTTATCTTTTGCATGTAATGTACAAATCATAGATTCCTTAATCCAGTTTATAATGTTTCATTTAGAAAACAAAACTGCTGTCTACAGTTTTAAGAATAAAATGACACATGACAGGTTACTATTGACTGAAGAGAACATTTAAATTGTACATTTATTTATATAAATATGTGAAATATTTAGATACACATGTAAATATTTAGTTTAGCATTTACTTTTTATAGCATGTAAATCATGATGGTTTTGTGTGTGTGTGTGTGTGTGTGTGTATATCACTAAATCAGCAACTATTGACGATTTAGAGAGAAAATACAAATCTAGAAAAAGAGACTCACTTGAAAGGTACATTTATACTATGACTTATATACAGGTATATGAATATTTAATATATTTAATTGAGGATATGTCATGATATCAACACTATGAATTTTATTTAAATGATTTCACTCAATTAACCTATAAACATTAATTTGTGTCCACAATTCCCACAAAAACCTTAGATATTATTACATAATACAAAGTTAAGTTACAGATCGATATATGCCAGAGCCAAAATTAGATCAACCTCAAAACATTTTCTATGCAGTAAATCTTACAAATGTAAGATATGGGGATAAAAGTCAGGCGGTTAAGTATTAAGGGTTAAAAACTGCATAATGTGGCGAAATACTGCAGTAAAATGTCAACTAGATATTTGAGGAGAAAGTATATTTATAGCTCTAGAAAGTATTTATAGCTCTTTTTCATTTTTCAGTCAAGGTGAGTGCGAACAGAGAAGGTGAAACTTAACGATTAAATTATTCCATAAGGACATGACAAGGTGATGTCATCTGACACTAAAAAAGAGGGCTCTTTTACTGGAGAAAACAGGCCTTTTCATTTTAGATGAGTCTTCATTAGTTCATGTCCTAATGAAATGATCACTATGTTAAAACACTGACTTTCACATTAAAGGGAGTGTTGTTGGGAGCTTTAGGAGGTTTTATTACCATGCCTCACAAATTTAGTATTCCATAGGGACTAATCAGATTTCCTGTGACCAGTGGCTGCGCGATCACTTAAGTTAATAAATCAGGCACAAAGTAAGCCATCTATAGATGGTGACAAGTAGAAAGACATGTTCTAATTATTCTCACCAGAATCAGGGATTTCTTTAATCCTGGGGTTTCAAAGACCCAGAATCTCGATCATTCCCCATTCCCAGGTATCCACTAATTAAATCACATTAAATAAAAATGTTGTACTGAATACAAGATCATTCTCTTTTTTTTTTTTTCTTTTTTTTTTTCTTTTTTTTTGTTGGAAATCTCTTAACACTCTTTAAAAAAAATTATCTCTGTTTTTGGCCTATATCTTCTCATCGGACCCACTGTAGTTCCTTCATGGACCGCTAGAGGTCTACAGAATCTGGCATAAGAACATAAGATGAATTATACAATATTGTGTTCATTTGTGTTTATTTAAACTGTGAAGTGACGAGTAACAATATAAATGTAAGACTTTTGACAACTGATTATGAATATGATTATGTCCTTTCACTGGTGAATACAGAATATATCAATAATAATAACTAGATTAAAAGTTGTATTCCTCAATCTTGTTTTGTGTATAAATTAAAAAATATAGAAGAGTTGGACAAAGTTGACACAAAGACATCCTAATGTTTGATTAAACTAACAAAAATACATTTAAAATAGTAATTTCAGGTTGCTCTGCTCTGGGATTGTTTTTATATAGCAGTTAAAATAATAATCATCAGCTAAATTAGCAGGTAAATTCAAATTTTTATTTATCAAACTTTATTTATCTGAGACAACATCTCTTGAGACAAAGTCTCGGATAATAATAAACAAAATCTTTAAATGAAATCGCCAGACTCACTCTATAAGATGAGATGAAGACTTGTGCTTTGTTGAGTGTTCACCCAGAACTCCTCGCCACCGGAAGCGGTCCTTTAATGTAAAGCGGAAGTCATAAACAGTGGCCGACGGAGTTCAGTCTGGAAAGCAAAGTGTCTTATTTCACAATTTGAAAGTAGAGGGTGAAAGGTGAGTTAATTTTAAATTTAAGTATGTAGCATAAGACTTTCTTTGACACGTTTATTAATTACCTCGAGGCTGCGGTGGTGGCATAAAGTTTAAATAGTGCCTTGCGTTTGCCTGAATGCTAACTGGCTAGCCGCCCAAGAAAACACTCATTTGAATGTTTGAAGCGTTGTGTTTTGATGAATAATTCACAGTTCGGGCGTTCTGACCACTAACTTATTAATCAAGTAACTTAAGTGCACAGTCGCCTGGCGTTGTAACTCGAGTAGGTTTGTTTACATTCGAGGCTGAAGGGCGGTGGCTAACGCGCGGGGGAGATTAGCTCTTTGTCGCCAGGCAACCAAAAATGAAAGTTCGACTACTACTGTACACAAACAACCGTTTGATTTTATAGACATCACATGCATTTCTGCATGTAAGTTACTTCACAAGCGTTTACTGCGGGACATTGCGTTCAGTGTGCTGGGCTAAGTGTTCCTTAATTTAGAGTAATGTTAACTAAATCTAATTGGTGGTGTTTAATCTCCTGTAAATAAGCTATGCAATATCCGTTGACGCTGCACGCATGGTAAACAGTTCAGCTTAACCTTTAACAAGCCAAAACAAGTGCAACAACCCGACTCATGAAATTCAATAACTAGATTTGGAGCGGAGAGCTGGCATCACCTCGGCTGTCTTGAATTTTACAACCCAGCGGGGTGTAGGGAATGTCCTGGGATACTGTTTCCCTGTCATCATTTTTATGACTTGGACCTTTTTTTCTATTCTGGTGTGGTCAGATGCGGCGATCTAAGCGGATGCGGTCGCCGGATGGCTGGATCGCGGAGTATAGCTGGGAGGAGAGAGTGGAAGTGCACAAGAGACCGAAGCGCAGCTCGGCAAGCGGGGAAAGAGAGCGGCAGCCCGGGCGAACCCATCACTACAGAACATACGAGAGGTAAAACAGACTTATTCATGGTAAAATATGGAATTAATTTAGAATATGGGCTTTAATTTTCTTTCCATTACAACTGACTTTATGGACTTTGATTTGTTGTTGACTTATCCTGCATGTTTGCAGTGCCTTACATGATGTAGTGTAGCGTGTTCTTGGATTCAAAGACAAACTGTCAGGGTGACAAGTGCTGTAATCAGGCCTGTCAGAGGCTCCTGATCTGTGCTTGCAATTCAGAGAATCCTGCTGATGTCAAATCCTTCTGTCATTAAGACCGCAAGAGGGATTTATTTCAAAATTTATGATTATGAAGCTTTATGTGTCTTTCCATAATGCTGCCACTAAACCGAATTGGTTTCATTGCTTGTAAATAAGATATTATAATATGTACATCTACAATATATATTTTATATATCTACAATATATATATGTAATATTTGTTAACATTGATTTAACTGTTCAGCTTAACTTTTAACAAATCAAAACAACTAGAACAAACATGGAAATGTTGTTTTTTTAGAGGGGTTAATACGGTTAAAGCCATTTCATTGGTTTTCATTTGACCTGCCCAGGCTATTTGAAATGCAAACTGAGAGCTTGTAAAGGCTTGTTCACTCCAAGAATGATAACTATTTTAGTACCACACCGGTGAAGCGCTCATTAACGTTATGTTTTACTATAAGTGTTTTGCCGTCCACGACTTTAAAGTTGGCATGAAATGCATTTTATATACCTTATTGTAAACTAATGTGTATATTTAATTTGTTCAAAAAATGTCATAACTGGATCTTCTTGTGAAAATGACCTCTCTGGTGATGTATCCTGGGCTTCTCCAATCATTTAGTCTGCTTAAACCATGCTAAAATCACGTTAAAATCCAATAAACAACTGATGCATTGAAGCAAGTGCCCGCCTGACATTTACTCTCGGATATACATCAAAATATGGAAGAAAATATCTGTTGTTACCTTCGTTTTATTGTGACTATAAAAGCTCAGTCTAAAGAAAGATAAAAATTTGTTCTGAAAGTGATTCCAACAGTATTGTTCCTGTCGTTTTAGCTGTGGTGGATGAAGCGCTGTCCCCGACTACAAATGTTTCTAGTGGACTATTAAACATTCATTTAAGCCATTAGTCGATTAATCACATGTTAATATTAATTGAATTACTTAAATATACTGAGGAGAATACTAAATCATAATGAGCGTTTAATATATAGGCTTATACTACGCTGAATGCTCAAATCTGATTGTTTGTCCAACGTTCTAAGGTGTTCTAAGTATTTTTATATAAACGCACAGCTAAAGTAGTTCTAGGCAGGTCTTGACCGCATTGCAGTTCCATATCACTTCTCCAAATGATTTCAGTTATTTCAATAGGTCCTACAGCCTACAACCACAAAAAATGAAACAACCCACATCGACACCGACCAAGCAAATAAATATAGTAAACAATAGGATGAAAACAACAAATTATTTTCATGGTTTTTGCCACAAAATGCGCTTTATTGTGAAAGCACATACTCTCTCACACTCTCTCTCTCTTTCAAATGTACACACATACTGTATAGTATAGACACACACTCGCACAGAAACGTTTTGTCTGTGCTGCTTTGACGAATTAAGCAGTAAAATAGTTTAGCAACTTAAAAGATACATGACTCATCAGTCTGCTATCAAGGCTCAAGCCTCCGTTACTAGTTCTGAAATGGCGTTTTGGAATTAGCAACAGAGGCATGGGATGAGATGCGTAAGAAATTAGTCCCACACACAAGAGCGTTTTAAGGACAAAAACCTGACAAATGTCTTGAAATTCAACATTGGAACAGTGTCTTGAGGTCTGGTAACCGTAGTATAAGCGGAATAATTGACTCCGGGCCGTTGAATTCTTAGAAAATAATGCAAACCTGAGATGTTACAGCTTTACCACCTCGTGTGTGCGTTATTTTTCTAAGAATTCAACGGCCCATCCTCAGTTATTTCTTACGTAATACACTGCCCTCCAAAAGTTTGGAAACGCCCTAGAAAAGTGGGGTTTTGGACTATATTGGCATGAATCCTTTTTAATTTGTAATAATTTTGCACTGATAAGGGACAACACAAACTACGAAAACATATTTTATTACATAAACAGTTTATACATAGAAAAACTTAAATTTTCGATTCATCAAAATATCCACCATTAGCAGCTATCTGACCTAAATTGGGTTCTAATTGGTTCATTGTATTCTAAACTTAACATTTTAAAACTTTTAAACATTTTAAACTAAACATTTTACAAGGAGACATTTTAATTGTTTATTAATAAACCACCATTTTCTGAGTCGGTGGATGATGGGCGACTATTAGGGGGCAGCCCTAGGTGGATGCCATTATGATCAAAGAATTAGAAAAAATGTTAACTTTATAGGTATCTTTAGCATTATATTCATCATTCTTGTTGTAAACGGGCCTTACATTTATTTTTCTAAAGCAGAAACTATGCAGTGTGCATCTAATATTCTTTAAAAAAAAAAATTATGGTCTGTTAATTTCGTTGTCAGGAAGGCTTTAAGGGTGATCTGAACCGTGCCCGAGCATGTTTAACCCCCAAAGTCTGGTTTGTTTGACTAGTGTGATCTCTCCATACTGCGCCCAGGTGTGGTTCACTGAACCGTGCCCTGGCCCGTTTGAAGAGGTGGGCTCGGGTGCGGTTCGACAGCTGCTACTCTTGTACTGTACTGTCATCATTATTACAGCAAACATCTTATTATTGCTACTTGTATAGTACACTTTTCAATTAATTCAATTAATTAATTTGATTATATTTACATTTCTAACATTATGTAAGGTTCTCACCTTATGAACAGGAATTGTTGCTTAAGAGTAAAGCTGCAAATTCCTGCAAAGTCATAAATCTATTAAGCAGTCTATTAGTGAAAATGCATTTTATCCTGTTTTCTTGAAAACAAGAAGTTGCATCATAAATGACTAGTGGCTCCGGCTTGGAAAGTTACGTGCAGTGTGAGTGCAGACCAGTGGGGAAGGGGGGACAATTGCACCAGGGTACGGTACAAGGCAACCATGCCTAGTGTAAGTCCTAAGTTGCTGTTACACAGAATGTTCTGCTACTTTACTATAGGCTGACAGCTGTGGTTTGGATCACAAGTTCAAAATCAAACACAACGCTCAGGCATCCTCCTATAAGATTTACTGCTGCAACATTGACAGGTTAAAGCATCGCTTTCACTCATAACTGCTCTCTCAGAGCTTGTTTCTGTGGCTCTTTCTAAGTATAGCTTGTTCTTGAACTCTTTTGAGAAGACACTTGATGCTTTCAGCACCCAGCATAACACGATTCAACATTCCTTATCCCCTGCTGAAAGGGTCAATAAATTGCAGCAAAGTGAAAGCCGCTTGTAAATTTAGCTGTCAAAATCTCATTGCCATTGTAGAGCTATGTCGTCTTCCTCAGTGATTTTTGTTATTGTCAGGTCTCACATTAGCTCAAAGAGGCTGGAGTACCGAGAGCGCAGGGCCAAAGAGGCCAGTCAGGAGCATGGCAATTATAAGGGTCAGGTGGACCCGGTCAGTGAGACGGAGAGGGAGAAAAACGGCAACCATTTCAGCCAGTCATCTGCACGTAGCGGACGGAGTCGGCACAGCAGCAGGGAGCGACAACGTTCACGCCACCCCAGTCCCTGCTCAAACTCGGTAAACGACTTGTCATTCTGTTTATTTTTACTTGAGCTGATGCATTTGTTAATGTTTCTAAAGTCCAGATTTACCATAGTAACCATCCGCTGTATACTTGCAGTGAGGTGGTCAAGGAATCAGTTGACTTTTTTTTTTTTTTTTTCACTTGATCTTCACTCATTGGTTGCAGAAATGGCTATTTGTTGATTGGTTGAGGGTCATGAACAGAATTAGCTGCACTTCAAAAGAAAGTTGTTTCTTGTCTGAAAATGTGTTGCCATGTCTTTCTTCTGTAACACACACTATGGTGGCCCTGTGCCGTTGCTTGGCGATGAATTTGAATTTGCTGCTGCCGCCGTGGCCTGGCGTGGGGGTCCGAATCACTCACCCCCCTTCATCAACCCCCCCTCGCTGAATGAATGAATGATGCGTACGGGCCTGATTCTGACTGGTGTTTGATGGTGGTGATGATGTACTCCAGAGAAGTCATCGCAGGAAAAGAACCAAGAGTATTGAGGATGATGAGGAGGGTCACCTGGTCTATCACAATGGAGACATGCTAAGAGCAAGATGTATAGAACACAAACCTTTCTCTATATAACTGTCTGTTCTGTGTCTATTAGTGGGACAATTCAGCCTACACTTGGGGTTATAAGGGGACCTTTGAAGACTTCTAATATTAACCACTTAGAATGTAACTTTCATGTGTGAAACTTTAATTTGGCACAGACTTTTATACTCAATGAATATGATATAACTGGAATGAGCTTGTTAAGTACTGTAAAATCTGTGCTTTTGTATGTTGTATCATTCAGTCACAAAGCCTTACTTATGACTGCTTCTTTATCCTGTTTATAGATGAGATTGTAGGGACTCTGGGCGAAGGAGCCTTTGGAAAAGTGGTGGAGTGCCTCGACCACTCAAAGTAAGCCAGATTCTGACTTCTTTGTCATACAGGACATGTCTGTCATAATTTTTTCTTTTAACATTTGCTACATTTACTTGCACCAAACTAATTGGTTAGTAATTGGATTGATGGCTCAGCTGAATTTAAAAGCCTTCATGCAAACACCTCAATGATTGAGCTCAATCTGATTGAAAGGGGTGATGTAGGGCTGAAATAATAGGATCAAAACTAAGTATGTAAATACTTGAATATGATTATCTTCTGAATTGGATTCAAGAATACCTTGTAATAATATGTTTACATATACACATTTGTAAAAAGTTAAAACATGTATATTTACACCATAACTAGACAGTGGAGAAAACAGAACAAGTATTAGCTAATAAGCTTTTCTGACTAGTAGGGCTGTGCGATTTAATTAAAATTGTAATAAAATCACAATGTCAGTCTCTAGCTTTAATTTTGATCGTGGCTTTTCTTTTTTTAAAAGAAGGTGTCATTCACAAAGGTCTGTGGTGGATGCTTGTTTTCTTTAAAAGTTGAACTTTTTTCACGTTGATGCTGCAAAAGATGCGGGCACTGGTTAACGACGTCCGTCTAGCACGTTTACATTCGAACCAGGTGAACAAGTACAATAATATAGCGACAACAATACGATAATACAGGCATTTATGAACTGCACAACATATGTAAAGACTTTCTGAGAGGCATCATGACACGTCACGTTTCATTTATGCAAAGATATGGTGGCTGCAAATATTGTCAAAAAAGCGGGCTTCCAAAAACTGATAGACATGTATAAGGAAATATTGTTTCAAAATCGTGATTAAAATCGAAATCGCAATATTGATCAAAAAATCTTGATACTATTTTTTTTTTGTCCATATTGCACTCACGGTTGCTTTCTCCAGTTCTGAATGTAGTGGCTGGGGCACTGTGCATACACTGAACTTTGTTCGTAATACATAAATGCTCATGTAAACATGAATTCAAAGTATAGGCTTCATATAAAACTTTTAGAATACGAATGAACCCAGTTTGATTTCAGATTAACAAAAATGCACGTTAGCATACCTAGTGTGCTTTTGTTTGCAGAGGTAGCACACGAGTGGCTTTGAAGATCATCAAAAATATTGACCGCTACCGTGAGGCAGCCATGTCAGAAGTTGATGTGCTTGAGCGGATAAATTCGCTTGATGATGAAAAAAGATTGTGAGTATTTGACTTCAAGGTAGAAATACTTTGGAAATTGACAGAAGTTTTCCGATAGAGCAGTGTAATAACTTAGCTCTGTGACTTTGCAGTGCTTGTGTCCGGATGCTAGACTGGTTCGATCACCACGGCCACGTCTGCATAGTGTTTGAGCTGCTGGGATTGAGCACATACGACTTCCTGAAGGAGAATGGATTCATGCCCTTCTCACTGAACCAGATCAGATTCATGGCAGATCAGATATTTAGAGCCGTGCGCTGTGAGTATAGATGTTTCTCTCTATGCATCAATGATGAGCACCATTTTGTAAGAGTGATAAACCACTAAATCCATTTCATAATAATAAGACACTTTATTATTCACCTTGTTTCCATCAGTTCTGCATCGTAATAAGTTGACGCACACCGACCTTAAGCCTGAAAACATTCTCTTTGTGGACTCCAACTACGACATTAAATATAACTCCAAGATGGTGAGTAATTCCATTATAACAGATGCAAATTACAGATAAAAATTTTGGGGTCCAGTAAGATTATTTGTTTTTGAAAGAAATTAAAACTTTTATTCAGCAATGGTGTATTAAATTGATGAGAAGTGACAGTAAATACTAAAGATGCACTCATGTATCACCGATAAAAGCTGTTGTTATATTATCTTTATCGGCTGATTGTTTAAAAACAGCCAATGATCAGGGCTGATTATATCCTGTCAATCAAAAGGGTGAAGAAAAACAATTTACCACAGGAAAGTTATCCAGTGTTCACAGTTCCTTAGTTCTCTAGTAAATACATTTATAATGTTAAAAAGATTTCTATTTCAAATAAATTCTTTTGATTTTCTATTTCAAATAAATTCTATTGAACTTTCTATTCATCAAAGTATCCTGGAAAAAAAAAAAATGTATCACTGTTTCTCAAGAATTTTAACCAGCACTACTGTTTTGAACATTGATAATAGTAAGAAAGGAGCTTATTAGCATATCATCATATTAGAATGTGCAAACTGCATATAAATGCAGTTTTAGGGAGCGTAAGAGACTTCTTCAGAAACATAAATTCTTACAAACCCTGACATTTTGAACATTAGTGTTATGTCTGTAAGAACATAAGTGTTGGTTTATAATGAGGAGGGGATACTGACACTAAAGTTCATTATGTTACAGAAGCGAGATGAGAGGACTTTGAAGAGGTTGGATGTGAAAGTGGTGGACTTTGGCAATGCTACCTATGACCACGAGCATCACACCTCTGTGGTGTCAACCCGCCACTACAGAGCTCCAGAAGTTATATTGGGTGAACCATTTGTACTATTCTTTATGCTGTTGGTTAATCCACGATAATGTGGCCATGATTTTGTAATTTGCTAAATGTTGATCTCTGCTGGCAGAACTGGGCTGGAACCAGGCATGTGATGTTTGGAGTTTGGGCTGCATCCTGATTGAGTTCTACCTGGGATTAACATTATTTCAGGTATGATGTTTTGCGTACAATCGTTATTATTGTACCAAATGCCTTGTAGCATGATTTTTTTTTTTTTTTTTTTTAAATGCAGCATACTTACAGAAACTTGTTCTTTTCAGACTCATGACAGTAAGGAGCATCTGGCCATGATGGAAAAGGTTTTAGGCCCCATACCTACACACCTACTCCAGAAAACCAGGTGCGTATTGTAACACGAGACTAGTGTGTTTCTAAATGCAAGTTTATTATGTGTTTGAAGATGCTTTTGGATTTATGCGATCTGTCTTTGACTGATGCATGACTGCACGTCATTTTCAGGAAGCGGCGCTATGTGCATCATGACAAACTGGACTGGGACGAGCACAGCTCAGCAGGGAGATACGTGAGGAAACACTGTAAACCTCTAAAGGTAAAGATCAATGTAGACTGACTACTAAACTACTAAATTCCCAAATCCCAAAATCTTGATTTTATTATGATGCTAGGCTAATAGTACTGACTATTAGTTTTTTGTTTTTTTTTTATCCTGTAAACCATTTTGTATAATATAATATATATATATATATATATATATATATATACATATATATTAGCCTCAAAGTTGTTTTTTTGATCGATTTGTGCTATTTATATGCACATGCAAAATGTTAGAGGATTTGGAATGAAAACACTGCATGTTTTTCTCTGAATTGATGGTTGTTTTTCTGTACTAAATTCCAGTAGTGTTTAATTTCCCCCCAGTAATTACTGTGCATGTTTAATACTTAGTCTTGTGGACTACTGCTTTTGAACTACTGCTTTTATAGATGCATTGATGCCAGTATGTAACAGACATATTGCTGTTTGGGTTGCCGAGTTAAAAATAATCTAGTTGAATCTTTGCTCCTTACTCAGCAATACATGTCCTCTAAAACTCCGGAGCATGAGCTGCTTTTTGACCTGCTGCAGAAGATGATGGAGTACGATTCATCTAAACGAATCACCCTGGAGCAGGCCATCGCACATCCCTTTTTCAATCCGTTACGAAAAGGGAGAAAGTGACTTGGAGGCGACATCGAGTGAACATTACTGCTCCCAGGGAGACTGCTGCTGACTGTATCAGTCTGCTTTAAGACTGCCTGCTTCATTACCTCTGTCCGTATTTATTTTCATTTTGAATATGCGGGCCAAATTCCTCTGTACTTTTGGCAAATTAAACTTGAATGCTTTGAATGCACACCACTTGTGTCTATTTATTTTGTCATTCTTATTGTTGATAATAGTGGACTGAACATCAGAGCATTTGCAGTGTATTGCAGTGCATTTTTTATTAACATTTATCCATCATTGGGCAATAGAAAAATGGACTGATAATACAATGTCTCTCCTGCAGATGGCACAATAGGGCTTGTTCTTGCATATGCTCTTCTAGTTCTGCAGTCTTTTCGTTAGTGTTTATGTAACTTCGGACAGCATATGGGCATCATGTGGAGAAAATCTTGAGATTTCGCAAGATATAAAGCTAAATATCTTGGCTGCAACTCCGATATGTGTTCTTTATTACGGACGGATAAAAAGATTTTGTGCAATAAACCACTAATTCGACATTTAAAGTGTCATGTAATGTGGTTTGCTGTCTTACTTTGACTCTTTCGTTCCATATTAGAATGTGAGTTTACGGTATTTTGGACACAACGCATCATAAGTGCATTTTATCTATATCCTTTTGAAGTTGGTTTTGCGCAAGCCAAATTGTATTTTGTCACATTGTGCAGTGAGGTAACATCTTTTGGACCTCTAGCGGTTGAAGCATAAATTTACAAGTTAGTTGCGGATGGTCATGTTTAGTAATTAGCCAACATAATCACAAACAAATAACAGAAAAGATGAATAGCATTTACGAAATATCTTTCAACATACTTCAAATATTTGGTTATACATTTTTGCAGTGTTGAAGGATGAAGATTTAACTATAAAGAAAATTGTAGTCGCAATTTATCTTCTTTATTAAAGGACATGACGTAGGTTTTAAATGTAGGCTACTCGCTCATTAATGGAAAAAAAAGTACATTCTGCACGAATAAATAATTTATAATAATGGAATATTCCATTAAAAATAAGAATCGTCAATTTCAACTCCATGGTGTAGTGCAGTAGGCTATAGTTTTGTTGTGTTTTTGTTTATATTTGTGATGTGTGGTTATAATAAAATGGTAAATATTTAGTTCACCTTATATTAGCACATCCTGACTTGTAGCCTAATCTCACTTTTGTGGTTACTGAAATGTTTGAAAACTTGAATGTTGAAAATATTGATACATATACTTACAGTAACGCACTTAAGACCCCCCGCCAACCTTTTGTTTTGACTTTTGACCTTTGGGTCGGGGAGGGGAGAAGACAGACGCGCGCGCGCACAATTCGCACACTGTCGGTTACATTGTTTTGTTTACGGTAGTTCCGCAGCGAGAAAGGGGCTGACTAGAGAGAGACACACTTCAGAGGGAAACAATTTAACCTGCGCTCAAGGCACAGAGAGGCGCGCGACCACCAGCTTGTCTCGCGCAGCAGACTCAGAAGTTCACGCTCTCTTCTAGTGTGCATCACATCGTAGCGTCTCCTGTCAGCCGCAGTTACGCCGAAGCCACAAACTCCACTTTACTGAAATAAATATCTACTCGTGTTTCAAAAAAGGATTCAAGAACAAGGATAATTTTGTCAGATAACCGTAATGCCAAAAATGGATTCAACTGGGGGATCAAAAGATGTGTCAAAGACGTCAAACAGCAATGGACATCATCACACATCGCAGATATTTCATTGCTTAACAACCCTCGTATGTTTTATTTTGTCGGCGTCTTCGGTGGCAGTTTGTCTGTTTATGAACGTCAAAACTTCTCATCTTGAGCGTAAAATTGAGCTTATGGAGATGGATAGACTGTCTGTGATTCAACCTGTGCACGCGACACTGGATGCGCACGCGACTCTTTGGGATGCGATAGAGAAACTTGTGCAAGAGGTGAGGCGACTCTGTTTTTGACATTTCTTGGCTACTTTTATAAACACTGGATAAAAAGAAGAATATTTGTTCATACTATAAACTCTAAATAACATGAAGGATTTTCCCGTATTGATTTCCACCCCCGTATTAAATAAAATTTAACTTGACAGAAAATGTCCTGGCGAAAAATTACCAGTAGCCTATGCTTTTTCCGTTTTTCTACGGATTTTATCCATACAGTGCTATTTTAAATCAGTAATGTGTGTATATATATATATATATATATATATATATATATATATATATATATATATATATATATATATATGTGTGTGTTTATCATATACATCTGTTTTCTCAGAGACTCAAAGAGGGAGAGTCGAAAATTCGCACAGCTCGAGAAGCAGCGCAAGAGTGCTCGTGTCCTCCAGGTTGGTTCTTCTGCAAGTATTTGAGATGCTTTTAGTTTTGTTTCTTTTCTTTCTCTAAAACTACTGAGCCACTCTATTTTTATCTCAAAATCTGAACTATGCCTCAAATTGTGTCAGTAAATGATGCAGCAGGTGACTTGCTAGCATGTGATATTGATAAGAATGTTCAGCTCAATAGGGACTTGTTTTATGAATCTGTCTTCAGTTGTAATTTATCCTACCAAAACAGTGTGTGTTGAAAGGACAGTGATTTTGAAAGGACTGCTTTAGTCAAGCTCTTGGAATGATAGAATTTGTCACTCTCCCATTGCAACCTTTTATCACTAAAGTAAGTAAAATGGTGCCAAAGTTATAACCTGCAGTATGAATATAAAAGCAAGTTCAAACTCATGTAATCGAGACGGAGATACAGAAATTATTGTGACCGGTTAAATGGATGGACACAGAAATGTAATGATGTAAACAATTTTTTATAGCATGGATAAGTGACAGTGTTCTGACATGTCAGCATGACCACAGGCAGAACCACAGATTATATACTTCATGCTGAATTAAATAACTCACATGTGGAAGTTATAAAGATGAGAGTGGCGCTCCTCTGTCCACAGTGGCCGGTGGATGCCACAGATTTATTGTGTAAGCTCAGCTACGAGACATTAAAATTCATTGCCAGCTATTGGTGCAAAGTAGGGGATAGACAGAGGATACTTAACCTTGCATGAATTTGTTGCTCTGTTCTCATGTTTTAGTCCTTGGAAATTTGGCTGTTGCTTGAGAGAAAATGACAGCTTTGCTCCAGCACTGTTAAAGAGAAATACCCTCCCAGGGCATAGTGGAATTATGCATGGAGAAATTTACTAGCCTATGAAGATTTCATGGTACCGGTGCCTACCAAAAGAGGGCCTCCCATATACCCTCTGATGTTGTTGCTAAAATATGGGTATAATTAAAATTTTTGCCCTGTCCCATAGGACACTACAGTTTCAATTAAGCTCAAGTCAAATTTAAAGCCGTTTTATCTTTTTTCTCTGTATTCTTTTCCAAGGACTGGTTTCATATCTATTCATATAACCTTATCATGTTTGCTGTACATGCTTAAAACCTCGCCGTGAGCAAAGAGCATATTAGAAATTAAGTTTGGTTTCTAATATAGTCATGCTTAGGTGTTTTAGCTAGAAATGAAACTCAGTCTTTTTTTTATCCCTGATATCGAAATAACAATGAGCACAAAAGCCTTAAGAATAGAAGGAAGAACAGGAAAGACATCAAAAACTCTTTCTGTGGTCAAAAGACATCTTGTAAGATTGAATATTGATACCTTAAAAAAAGGACATTATCTCTTATCTGCAATTGTCTGTAAGTAATTTGTTTTAGTTCCAATGGCTATTGTTGGGGAAAGTTACTTTTAAAGGTAATGCATTACAATATTGCTTTATTCCCTAAAAAAGTAACTAGTTGCGGTGTTTTTGCATGACCTTTTCACACTTTGTTTTTTATTTTTTGGCAAATGTTAAAGGGGACATCGGATGCCAATTTTCCACAAGTTAGTATGATTCTTTAGGGTCTTCATGAAAAGTCTATAACATACTTTGATTAAAGCTGCCCTAGAACCAGTTTTTAAAAGATGTAATATAAGTCTAAGGTGTCCCCTGAATGTGTCTGTGAAGTTTCAGCTCAAAATACCCCATAGATTTTTTTTTTATTAATTTTTTTAACTGCCTATTTTGGGGCATCATTAACTATTCACCGATTTAGGCTGCGCCCCCATTAAATCACGTGCTCCCTGCCCCCCGAGCTCTCAACTATAATACAGTGCATTAACACAGTTCACACAGCTAATATAACCCTCAAATAGATCTTTACAAGATGTTCGTCATGCATACTGCATGCATGCGTCGGATCATGTGAGTATAGTATTTATTTGGATGCTTACATTTGATTCTGAATGAGTTTGAGGCTGTGCTTCATGGCTAAAGCTAACATTACACACTGTTGTAGAGATTTATAAAGAATGAAGTTGTTTTTATGAATTATACAGACTGCAAATTTTTAAAAATGAAAATAGCGACGGCTCTCTTGTCTCCGTGAACACAGTAATAAACTATGGTAACTTTAACCACATTTAACAGTACATTAGCAACATGTTAACAAAACATTTATAAAGACAATTTACAAATATCACTAAAAATATCATGATATCATGGATCATGTCATTTATAGACCTTTTTCACACTTCCGGGTTTTTGGCTTCCGGAATGAGCCACGCAGTGTAAAAGATTTTCCGGTTACAGTGATAGATAGCCTCGATCAGAACCAGTTCGGGAATCAAAGTCGTTTTACGAATTAAATGTCTTGAAAATGTTTGAACGGTCTTGGTGAATTATTGGTGAGACTACAGAGCTCGCATTAAGAGCTAAATTTAATAAATAATTTGAAGTGATGGCGGTTAAACTGGTTATATTCTTCGTGTATGTTTGGCGCGGCTGTGCATTATCGCGCTCCATGTGCTGTAAAGACAGTGTCTGTGTCTAAACGTGCATACTATGTGACATTATTAATATTCAGTACTATTTAGGGTGGATAGTATGCACATAATGAGATGTATAGAGTGTTTTTAGCGATGTGCTGGGGAAATGATCGACTGGTAGATCCCTTATCACACAAGCCTGATCCTCTGATTCGTGAAGCAGGACTGCTCGCAACATGATATTTCTGGATATAAACACTTCAGTCATCTCTCACTCATTTTCCTGTCATCATCATCTTAAAGTGTGTATTATGCGCAGCATTGTTGTGCTATTGCAACATGCAAAGACTGATAGTTGTGCACAGTGTGGTTTTGGAAATTATGTCTTAGTTTAATCATTTTAATCGATCAGGATTAATTATAACATATGCTTGCAATGTGGGATGTGATGCCATATGAGACATGCTATATATTTTTTTAAAACGTAGCTATTAAACTCACGACAATATTATGTATCTCACGACTTTATATCCCACATTAAAGTATATATTGGGAGTTAATTTTTTTTAATTAATAAATTATATAAATGTTCGTAGTACGTAATACGATCTGGGAAATTGCTGAATGAGTAGCTGCGTAGCCTTTGCTGTATGACAGCTGGTGATATAAATCCATCTTCCGGTAAATTCGATCAACGGTCTGAGTGGCTGTATAAGCTACAAACAAGTAGAAAATAATTTATTTGTAGATTATACAAAAGCTATTTGGAAAACAGACAAAACAGAAAAGGTAAGAAGCGATATTTGAGAAAAGAGCATATCAATGTAATAGCCGTAGACGCATAGCGGAACTAACTTTACCCTGCGTCACGTGATTTCCGATTCTTGTGAAAAAGGTCTATTATTGCTCCATCTGCCATTTTTCGCTATTGTTCTTGCTTGCTTACCTAGCCTGATGATTCAGCTGTGCACAGATCCAGATGTTAATACTGGCTGCCCTTGTCTAATGCCTTGAACATGGGCTGGCATATGCAAATATTGGGGCGTACATATTAATGATCCCGACTGTTACGTAACAGTCGGTGTTATGTTGAGATTCACCTGTTCTTTGGAGGTCTTTTAAACAAATGAGATTTACATAAGAAGGAGGAAACAATGGAGTTTGAGACTCACTGTATGTCATTTCCATGTACTGAACTCTTGTTATTCAACTATGCCAAGGTAAATTCAATTTTTGATTCTAGGGCACCTTTAAAATTTCTTAATGGTCGTGTAAAAAAAAACAAAAACCTTTTTACCTTGTCAAAAACAGCTCTGTTCACAGCAAGCCGTTTTAGTGCATGTCCCTTTAAATGATAATGAGCTACTGTTCACCCCACCCCTATCTTCTGTGGGTGGGCTGTAAACACTATTTGGCAGGTATTGCAGTTATAAATGCTCAAAAACGAGTAAAATAAATGCAGTAAAAAAATTAATTTGCAAGGGATTTGCCTCATCGTCATGACAATGGTTTGTGGCCAGGTCAGATTATGTCAGGGTTTGTTGTCATTTGTTAAAAAATCATACCACACTGCTCAGATATTCCCCAACCCAACAAACGCAATTCAACACGTTCAGTCGGGTGAAAACAAACTCCGACCAATGGCAATAGACACCGACAGCGACAGGGGTATCACACTAGCTGCATTTCATTTCGGAGGCTGCGTCCTGATCCAACAAAATCCAACAGACGTGTTTGTTGGTGTTTATCTGTGCGGTGTGAACTGGCCTTTTAACTTTAGCCGCATTCGTCACATTATTAGGAAAGGCGATTTGCAAAGATTCATAAAAAAATCTATAACGTTACTCACGTCTTCTGGAGGTACTGATCCATCCTTCAGGAACTTTTTAGCAAAACAAACTTTTTAGCGCAGACATAAACGCATATAGGTAGATCCGGGGGCGCATTCCCTTCAAAAACAAAATGAATCCACTGCATCTTCACCGGCTCAGATGTCGAGAGTAAAGGACGACTGCTATGTTCATTCTTATATCTAGGGATGCTCCGATCAGGATTTTGGCAGCCGATACCGAGTACCGATTTCTTGTCATGGTGATCAGCCGATACCGAGTACCGATTTCAATGCTTCACTGATTTGTAAGCTCTTTGATCACCTTTTCTCCAGATAAAAAAATACTATAGATGTTGCCTTTATTTTATTTTTGTTCCATTTTTATGGTAATGTATGTAATGCAACTATAGTTTTAACAATGCACTAAATCACAACAATTATTCATTATACAGTGAATATTTTAATATGCCTTTAAAATGGTGTTCCTGCACAGAAAAAAACAAACAAACAAAATGAAGCAGTCTTATGCAGCCCACAAGGTTTATTTAAAAATTGTACAATAGTAAAATGTTGATGACAAAATAAACATTTAATCTCCTAAAATGGAGAAGTCTGAATTAACTTAAACATTGTCCAATACCAGTCCTAGCAGGACAACATAACCAAGAAAAATACATTTAAAGTCCTAAAACAACAAATCGGATAAGTGTGATGCAGCTCATTAGGTTTACTTAAAAACTGTCCCATAGTAAAATGTTGAGGACAAAATAAACATTTAATCTCCTAAAATGGAGTAGTCTGAATTAACTTAAAAACTTTTCAGAATGTCTGTAATGGATGGCTGAGTGAGAGTCGTATTACTAGTTGTTACCGTTGCCTTTTTTGCAGTTGCCAGTTTTTCATATTCAGCATAAGTCTCGCGGTGGCTTGTTCTCAGGTGCCGAATCAGGTTCGTCGTATTGAACGTTTTGGACAATACTCCTCCACAAGAGATTTCTTCAGAACATACACGGCAAATCGCGAATTTTTCATTGTTTCTCGCAACGTCATAGAAATTCCACACAGGTGACGACATGTCTGCAGCGCTATGTTCCCGCGCGTCCTCACACTCACGCGCTGACGTCATCAAATTGCGATCGGTTCGTGAGATCGGCCAAGTTAGTGAGTACCGATCGAGTCATAAAATATGATTATCGGCCGATTCCGATCTCGGGCCGATCGATCGGAGCATCCCTACTTATATCCAATAACAAAACACCTCAGTTGCTTTGGAGACATTCTTGTCTACACCTGCACGGCGTCGAAACAATGGCGGACTGCTTACAACTCACTCAGGGCGGGTCTATGCTAAAACGGCAGTGTCCGTCAAGAGTCGTGGGAGGGGAAAATTTACGTCACTTTGCCAAGAATCTGTGAACAACTTTATCTGACAAAATGCTTATGATTTGTCGGGATTAAAAAAAAAGCACTGGGTGGATTTTTATCATTATAGGGTGGTTGTGTAGACACACTGCCAACACACATTTATATCCAAACACCATGTAAAAGTGAATTTTGAATCCGATGTCCCCTTTAAGGCCCTTTCACACAAAAGTGAAATGAATAAGAAATGAATGCAAATTCACGACTGTACATTAGAGGGTGCAGCTCAAACAAACCATTCAAACAAATGTTGAAGAAGAAAGTTCAATGCTCTTACTTAAACAATAAAACAAAAAGATGAAACACAAATGGGATGTTTAACCGAAGTTTTCTGTTAAACATCTGTTTTTGTGCAAGTGACATGAGTAAATGCTCACATTTAGTCTTGAAATAGCCATCATGTGTATACAGCGCACACAACGCCTCTGCACTTACTCCCAATTTCACTCAACATCGGGACAGGAGAGCTGTCAGTCTATAAATGGGAAAACAAAGTAACTTGTGTTACTTATTTGAAAAAGTAGCTCAGAAATTTTGTTGTAAATTTAAAAGTAATGCATTACTTTAATAGTTACTTGAAAAGTAACTGATTACATAACTCATGATGCTTGCAATACATTACCCTCAACACTGGCAGATATTTTAAGTTGTTTTAAGGTAAATTTGAAGAGTTTAGATGCAAAAACTGCTAAATGCCACCTCCGTCAAAAATGAGAGAATGATATTGAGGGAATGCACTCCGCACATAGTGTACGTTCATCAAATACTTTAGCTTCAAATCTGCTAAATCCTAGCGACAGCTGATTTAAAAAATACCAGTTCGTTGGCAGAAACCACTAAGCGTCACTTCCCTTTGTCAGCAAAAGCCTCTAAGTCCACAGAAGAACCAGAAGACACGGATCAAATCATATGATTTCAAAATGAATGACGGTGTGTGTATGAGCTGGCTTTTAATTGCCGAGCTGCAAGTTTTTATCATGTTTTGTCCATCATTATAGTGGCAATGACAGGATTTTGCAAGTAGCAAGTAAACATAACAGTGTTCCTTTTGCTGCTGTAAATCTGACAAAAATGGACGTTTTACTATGTCTTTTTGTCCAAAGAGATGGACTTAAAGGTTTTTGCAAAAAAAGCATATACCATTGAACTGACTAAGGTGACATTTTTGAAAACAAGGCATTTCAATAACTGACTGATAACCTTTTCATTACCATTAAAGTCAAATTACTGAACGTAAACATAGGAGCCTGTTAAAAAGTTTTTTTCATCTGAACTCATCATTTGTTTTACTGACTTTGTCAGCATGGTTCTTGCATATAATTTTATCTTTGGAGGAACCATCACTCCATGATGAGTTTTGTGTATGTAACCCCTCCGGTTCTACTCGCTCCTCTCTTAGCGGGATTTGAACCGGCATTTCTGGTAACTGGTAAACCACAATGAGGTTTACTCACACAGCTAGCTGGCCTTCATTACATGTAGATCCCAATAACATTCTTCATTAGACACTTGATACTTTTGTGATGTTTTTTTTAAGCGGTGCTTGGTAGGGAAGCCATCATTATAACTAGTGTTAAAGTAGTATTACTTTTCTAAGCAGTCAAATGTAGGATTCACACCTGGAGGATGATGTAACAGACAAACGCGTTCATATTCTTACACTGAAGGAGCTGCAACTAGGGACCAGAATATCATGTGGGCTCTTTTTAATGTGGGCCAGTAAGCAATGTCCTGTCAACAGTACATTGAAGTGGTTAACTTTGTAAAGACAAACAGTTTTTCTTCAGTGTAAATATCTGTTAAATGTAAAAATCTAGGTTGTCCTTTACATTGGCTTGTTTTTAATTGACATTATGTAATGAATTTAATATAAGTAGTGTTTTGATTTATGTATATCTTATAATTACCATTTTACACCAAAATGGTATACAGTCGATTCTATTAAAGAAAATTTAGCCTGTTTTTATGATGTTCATGGGAGCTTTTATTGGCTCACAACTATAGTTGATGGCATTTGTTCAACATGTTATTAAGGATGCCTATAATTTACAGGCCCGCTGCTAGTATAACATGGACATTTAAGCATATATGATATAATATTATTCTCTTTAGTTGAATGCTATTTGTTATTATTGGTTGGGGACCAACCATGCATTGACTTTACTTTGAAGAATACAATTGAAGTGCCCAGGAAGTAAGACGTTTCTTATAGGTTTTTGCAGTGAATAGACCTTTTATCTTTCTTACTTAAGTTGCACTTCTTGTCTCCAATTAAAGACTCGGGTACTTTTGGTGAATTGAACTGTTTCCTTGAGCTGAACGGTAAACCTGAGTCATCCATCTGTGCAATTTGCTTTTCCTTCCTTTGCTTTTAATGGGCTTCCTTTTATTGCAAACATCAGAAAAAAACACTTGAACTACAGACACAAAAGGACTTAATACCTGTGGACCAACAAAGCTCAACAAAGCAATTAATTGACTCAGGCCTTGTCAAAGCTGAATCCACTCAGACTTTGCCTTCCTCTCAACCTGAAATGACGACACTCTGGTCACTCAGAGCTTGAGATGAATGAGATATTGAAACAACTAGCCGCTCAGACACTTCCCTATGACATTTGAATTTATTCTAGCTACCTGTAAAGCCCTGGGTATAACAATTTTTTATGCGTATGCACAGTCGAATGCACAGCCTTCACTTGACTTGTACGCATACACAGCTGTTCGATGCATGCATAGTTTTGAGTAGGGCTGCATGTATCGCAATTTTATCGCACGCGATTTGGCAAAAACTACGATTATTTTATGCGCAGCTTGTCAGAGCTGTACGGCTCTGTGATCAGTAGTAAATGTTTCTTTATCTGAAAGTCAGAGAGCGCTCTTGTGCAGAAACTGCGAATATGCCCTGCTGCCGAAGTAGAACACGCGTCATTCCAGGAAATCCGATACTATCGCTGTAGCTAAATAAACAGAAGATTGAAACGTTTTGATTGATTAAACATGACTGAAATGTTTTGATAATGAACACACGACTGCCTTATTTTTTAAGAAGCCACATCATCTCACAGAAGGATGCTCAGCTGTCGTTATGAAGTGAGTTTGGAGTAAAAACATGTTATTAAATGTTGTCTTTTGTTGGACAAGATGTTAATAAATATTTCTCATGTCTGGAAGGATCTTTTGACACGTGTTGTTTTTTCAAACACATTATAAGCGATTCAAACTCTCAGTGTTTTCAGATGGATTAGCATTTGGAGCCATAGTTCATTGATAAGCCACGCATAAAAAATAATCGCACTAAGCCAAATCGTTTAAGTGCAATTTCAATGTTTTTTTTCTAATCGTCCGATTAATCGTGCAGCCCTAGTTTTGAGCAATCTTTTGCCACAAGTTACAACCCATGTAAATATATTTGTATTCTTTCATGCTAGAGTTTGGCTTTAGAGGTGGCATGGTTGCCACCTTGTGAATAAACTAATTACTGCAAAAAAAATGTGCGACCTACACATACAAAGTGAAGTATACTTTGGGCTTTATTCACAAACTATAAGAAAAAAAAAAAACCAGAGTGGTATTTAGCAATGTGTAAATACTTTTGGTTTATATAGGAATCTGTTTTCTTTACTAATATTTACTAAAATGCAAGTTTTGAACTCCTATATTAGTTTCAAAACCCTCCTCTTTTGGTTCATCTCAGCTGAAAGCATTTGACAGTCATTTTGTCTGGGTTTCCTGTGAACATTTGTGACCTTTTGGTAATTATTAATACTGTTTTTTTGTCCTATTATCTTGATAAGGATGAAAAATCATCATTTTAAAGTGCCCTACATTACACAGCCAGGGTCCCAGCCACATCACCAGAATACAGATGTTTGCATTCTTTGTCTCTATTGATAGATACCACATTCATAGCTGAGTCCAATATTACATCTGCCTTTGTTTCACAAGTAAGCCTGCAGCTATACTGGTTTGTGCTCTGAAAACCTCTGTTATTATCGCCACAGACAAATACATTATTTTAAAGCCAAAATCTGAGCGTGACTGTAAAAAGCTACAGTAGGAAAGATCTGAATGTTTCACATAACTGCGTTACCGTATACCCCAAACCTCAGGGCAATGTAGATCCCAACCCTTCATGAATTGGGACACCTAGTCTCCTCTCCCAGGTCGGGAGGTTGTTCTGGAAACAGAGCGAAGTGCTTGGATAAACGTGCCTCAAGAATGTAATCCGCCCTTGTTTTATTGGCCTACCCATTGAGACGGCTGTAAGCTTTAATGCTTCCTCCAAAAGCTGTCTAGGGCTGTAAGGGTTTCGCTGTGGGTGAGATGGAGGGGTACAGATTATCTGTTGGCCTCTGTGTTGGTTGTGAACTTTTTCATGTCTGATCTGCGTTAAGCTTTCCCCTCTGTGGATAAGTGTAGTCATATGCTATACCTTCACGTTTATTTAAGTAGGCATGAAGCGGGGTAACATGAAAATCTAGACCTTTCTGTGCACCCTGGGTGCTTATGTGTTACTTCAGACCGTGTTAGAAGTTACTTTGCTGAGAAAAGAGATGCACTGGAAAATTAATAAATATTTCTCTCCAGAACCAACTGGCCAATTTTAGCAATTGAATCTCCAGAATATTAGGTTGCTTTGTCAAGGCAACTCCAAAATAATAATGCAGATACTCTACTATTTCAGAAGGATTAGTTCATTTCAGAATTACAGTGTTCTGATAATTTACTCACCCCCATGTCATCCAAGATGTTTGTCTTTCTTTCTTCTGTCAAAAAGAAATTAAGGTTTTTGAGGAAAACATTCTAGGATTTTTCTCCATATAGTGGACTTCACCGGGGTTCAACGGGTTGAAGGTCCAAATTGCAGTTTCAATGCAGCTTCAAAGGGCTCTACACAATTCCAGCTGAGGAATAAGGGTCTTGTCTAGCGAAACGATTAATAATTTTCTAAAAAAAGAATAAAAATTCATATACTTTTTAATTACAAATGCTTGTCTTGCACTGTCACGCATTACGTAATCACGTTGGAAAAGTCATGCATGACGTAGGTGAAAGTACTGATCCAGTGTCTACAAAGTGAACGTGTAAAGACCAAGTCAAACGGCCTTTACAAAAAAACATAAAACAACAATGTCGAACTCTATTTTGAAGTCAAGTTTTTCACCCACCCAGTTTTTCATGAGTACGTAATGGCGCATCATAGAGCAGTGCAAGACGAGTATTTGTGGTTAAAAAGTATATAAATTTGAATTTTTTTAAATAAAATGACCGATCGTTTCGCTAGATATGACCCTTATTCCTTGCCTGGGACCGTGTGGAGCCCCTTGAAGCTGAACTGAAACTGCAATTTGGACCTTCAACTTGTTGAAAAATCCTGGAATGTTTTCCTCAGAAACCTTAATTTCTCTTCGACTGAAGAAAGAAAGACATAAACATGGGGGTGGGGGTGAGTAAATTATCAGGAAATTTTAATTCTGAAGTGAACTAATCCTTTAAAATGACAGTTCTCCCTAAAATGAAAACTCTGTCATTAATTACGCACACTCATGTGGTTCCAAAAACTTTCTTCTGTGGAACATAAAAGAACATATTTTGAAAAACATCTCATTGTTTTTTAGTTTTTTTGTCCTTACAATGGAAATCAATAGTAACCAAAGAGTTAGTTTGGTTGCCACGTTCTTCAAATTATATTATTTAATGTTCCACAGAAGAAAGTAAGTCATACCGGTTTGAAACGACATGAGGGTGAGTAAAGGATGAAATAATTTCAATACTTTAAGTGCAGCACATATGTGGCAGAAACTTTTCTTATTACTTTTAATTTACATGAGTCTGTAGCTGCTTGGTTTTGTGAAATAGGCAGTCAGAATATATCTCCATCAGGATCTAGGTAAATAAATACAAAATAAAGGCAATAGCGGTATGGGTTCTGTACTCTCGGCTTATTAAAAGCATCTGTCTGTAGTTTGTGGGAGGGCGTTTTGCCATACTCTCAACATCACTGTAAAAACTCCCTCCCTGTTTGGCTGCAATATTTCCCAATTTCATTTGAATGAAATGTGAGGCCATGTACCCACTGAAAATAGAGAGGAGATATGGAAGCAATTATGGCATGTTAGGTCTGATTATCAGAAAAAATAGGTGATTTGTTGATCATATGGAAGACTCTTGCTTTTTCTTTCCCTCATCTCACACCTCACAAGATTTTATACATTTGGAGAACATTTAAAACTCCTTGCTCAATCCTAGATGATTTTAAAGATCTCCAATTACAGTAAAATAAAACCAGGGTGCTTTTGTAACTATTTGATTACTGCCATTCTATGTTTTTCATTTTTGTCAAAAGTAATCAATGTTATCTTTTCTCTTTAATCTTAAAGATGATGTCAATTTAGAAATGATAAGAGCGCCGTGGTCTTTGTGTGGTGCAGTCCTGAATATCATGCCCGTGAAGACCTTTTATTTAGTGGTTGAGTTGTTTTTACTCATCAGATCTTGGCTTAGCTGTTTTGTTTGTTTCGGTCTGCATGCACGGAAGAGTTGGCAGGGCTGTTGCTGTTTTAATTTGTTTCCTAATTTGTTAAACAAGTGTTAAAATGCTCGTTAAGCACTTGCAGTTGGCAGAACAGAGCAATTCTCAGGCCAGTAATTCAGTGTTCTCATAACAGCTTACTGGATTCTGTCATCATTAATTTATTGTCATGTCATTCCGTATCATAGTATGTTAGTTTTTAATAAGATTAAAAATTTTAATCAGATTCATGAACAAATGACTCTTATGAACCATGAACCGGTTCTTTTAGTGAATCAAAAACAGTGTAGTCCTATTCTCAAAATAAATTACTCTTTCGAGCTGGTTCTTTAAAGGCAAAGTTCACCAAAAAATGAAAACTACCCTGTAATTTACTCACCGTCAAGCCATCCTAGGTGTATATGACATTCTTGTTTCAACCAAACACAATCAGAGTTATATTAAAAATATCCTGGTTATATTAAAATATCCTAAAGTAAAATAACGAGCTTCCGGCGCGACAGCCATATGCATTCGACTTGCATCTAAAAAGCGTTAACTTCCGTGACATAGTACACAGTGCCATGACGTTCCATGCTACGCCATGACGTACTGCTCTATGTCCTACATTATAGCACGTAGTATGTCATGGCATCATGTACGACATCGCGGAAGTCAACGCTTTTTGGGCGTAAATCAAATGCGTATGGCTGTCGGGCCAGAAGCTCATTAACTTACTATATAAAGTTTTAAATAAGGATATTTGTCTTACACAAATGCATTGATTTGCTTCAGAAGGCCATTATTAACCCCCTGGAGCTGCATGGAGTACGTTTTATGATCAATGGATGCACTTTTTTGGGCTTCAAAATCTCATCCTCCAGTCACTCCCATTATAAAGCTTGGACGAACCAGGATATTATTAATATAACTATTAACATAATTATTAATATTAATATTAATATTGTGTTTGGCTGAAAGAAGACGGTCATTTACACCTAGGATGGCTTGAGGGTGAGTAAATTATGGGGTAATTTTTGGGTGAACTATCCCTTTAAAGGTGCTGTATGTAATATTGACAACTAGTGGTTGGAATGAGTAATGCAGTTAAAATTCAAAATATTGGAGAGGGTTGTTTCTCCTGCCGCCTCCTCCTCAGACTCAAAGCTCACACTGGTCGCGTGATTGAGGACACACTACATGAATGAATGCAATTGACAATGGAAGGTAACGAGCCTGTAAATTGATGAGTTGATTTACCCGCATTTTAGAATGCCTCTGGACATATAGCTTTTAAATGGAAGCCAAAGCTTTTTATGTTGGGTAGAATCTGTGATCTCCGACCTAGTTTGTTTTCTGGCTTCCTTTGTTACAATACACTGTGTTTTCCGCCAAATGGCAAACCAGGGTGTTGAAATACTATTGGGTAAATTGGCAGCGGGCGGAATCATGCAGACCAAAACAAAAACAGACATTCCAACATGAAACACACATTTCAAAGTAGAATAACCAGCTGTAGCATTGTTTTTCAGAGAAACAAGTATGTGAACTTACCGTTTCCTAAATCTCTGCAAACATATTATGGTATTTTTGTGCTTTAGTACAGTCAAAAATACATACAGCACCTTTGAAAATACATAGAAAAATGATTAATTTGAATTCTGAAACACTACCTAGTATATTGTACAGCATTAGTAGAGAGAGAATTTCTTTCATATGTAAGCAAACTGGACAATGAAACGATTCTAAATGGAAATGGAATCAAATCAGAGCTCGTGAATCAGAACCAAATTGGGAAATTTGTATTGATAGAAGGACACAGAGAGACAGATAGAGTTTGCCTTTATTTACTCTAGTCTCTCTACTGAACTATTCTTTATTATCTCATTCACATATCCCATTTCCTCCCAGTCATTCTTGCTCTTTCAATGGGGTCTCGTCGCCGGTTTAGTCACACATGCCTCACATCATGCTGTCTGTTTGCATAATTGTGTGTACTGAAGCAGCCTGATCCTTGTCCTAGCGTCGTCAGGCCTAATCTTAATTGCAAATCTCCCAAATGCCTCCAGCGAGCCAGAGAATTTATTTTCTCCCTCTGTTGTATCCCCCATCTGTGTGGCAGTATGCCACGTCTTTTCACATTTTAAACTTCTCCCCTAACTGTACTTTTGGGTTGCATGGTCCACGGCAGAAACTTGGAGCTGTGGAGCCTTGTTTCCTAGACTGGGATTTTGAACAGGGTTGCACTTTTTTCGGTGCCATGGGGAGATCTTGCCATTTTCCTGTAACGTCAAGCTGTGAGGTTTGTTTTGCATCGTTTTCACCTCTGGCTTTTCTGGAAACTGGTCTTGAGTGATTAAAAAAAGGAAAAAGAATCTCTAACCACTTTCCGATCGGACTATTTAGTTTAGATGTTGCTTAATTTAATGTAAAACCATGGAAAGACAGTAATGGTTCCTCATCATTCCCAGTCATAACTCAAACTAGATTTTTAGGGTGTGTTCGCACTTGTAGTTAGGTTTTCTTGGTTCTTTTAGACCAAAAGAAAAAAGAAATAAAGAAAATAACACATTTAGCCCTGTTCTCTTAGCTTTCACACTGTCATTTTTAATACCGAACCTAAAGATACAAAAAAAAAAAACGAACATCCAAAACAGTGCTGGACTAAATGCACTTGTTGTGAATACATATGATGGTATTTTGACCAGCTGAAAACTCATGAAGAGTTTATAAAATGTGTAAAGGAGTCAAAACAGCTGCAGGAAATCCACACAAATGAAGATCGGCTGCAAGGAGACAGCGTTTCTGACACATACGCTGAACTGTAATGGGCAACATAGCTCCCATAACAAGAAAAAAGGGGTATGCTTGAGCATTCTGTCCTTTTTAGGGTTGCATCTTGTGACATCACGTCCTGTTTTTGGTTCGTTTAGATGTCTTTGGTCCTTGTTGCATTCATATTTCAGTCAAACCGCATTAGAGTTTGTTTGGAAGCGTACCGGGACCCCTCTTTTCAGGCATCTTGGTCTTCTTGTTTTGTGCGCACCAAGGTTCGGATGACAGAGTTCACACTTAATCAGATGAACCGCACTGTGTGTGTGTGAACACAACCTTAGTGCAATAAACATTATTAAAAAAAAAACGAGTTGTAACATTTGTACATAACTGATAACAAAAACTAAAAAGAATCACAATTATGTAATTGAAATACTATCAAATGTAAAGTGTCATGCAGAGAATTGTGGGAATGTCAATTTACCTTTTTTTTCTTTTTTTCTTCAGTTTAACTTATAAGATGACTCTTAATTTATATCCAAAATCTGTCCATTAAACAGTATTGTACTGTAAAATGACATGAAATGTCCCTTTGGATTTATGTTTTTCACTGTATATAGTAAAGGAACTTGGCGTTGATCAATTAAGAGGTTTTTGCTGTAGCATTAAAATTTCAAACATTTTTTTTTATGGTGTATGAGCAATAGTATAGCCTTAGCAAGCACAAAGGCTGGATTTCAACCCAGGGGGCCTCAGCAAACATCTAAGGGGTTGCAGGAAAATGATTAAAAAAATAAAATTAATGGTACATTTACACAACAACGATGTACTAAAAATTAAAACGTTTTTCCTTTGTCATTTTGAAGAGTTTTGTGTACAGACAACTACATTGTCAAAACGATCCCGTTCACACAAATCCCTGAAAACAACTAAAAACGCTGTATTATGCTGCCAGGCCAGTAGTTGGCGACATCACTTTGTAAAGAAACACTGCGCCTATAGACTGAACACGTAATGCACATACACATCACGTCACCGGTTTCTCAAATTCACATTTTTGTAGTTTACATGGAGATGATAACAGTATCATTTACAAAAACGTGCACTTTGAAACCCATTTTCATTTCAAATTTGTATTTTCAGGCTCCCAAAACTCTGTTGTCATGTAAATGTGCGGCCAAAACGCATAAGAACTTTCTGTTTTTAGTTGAAAATGGTGTCGTGTAAACGGCCCCTTGGTTAAAAAATAATTAAACTTGACTTAAATGCTAAAAAGTACAAAATCAAGATGTAAACTTATGATTCAATTCTTGACATTTCTGTAATCACAAACATAACTGAGGTTAATTAATTTGGTATATTGGGGGGGCCTTTAAGTCAAAAAGGTTAAAAAGTGGCTGTAGTAGAGTTTGACCTCCAGTGACTCTCCATGCTCACTCAGTTCTGCACTGCTGCTCTGATTCATTCTGGGACATCTGATAAACAAGCATCAGCGATGACTGGCCTTAATGCAGCTGCATTCAGTTATCTGAAAAGAAAGAATTCATATCCGTGTGAAGACTATTTTGCAGACTAAGTCTGAGTTGCGTGCAGTTGTTGGATTTGGGATGATGGTAATCTCCTAATTATGTGTGTTATTGTAGCTTGTTTTGATTGACTGAGAGATAATATACCTTCCTCCTTCAAACAGACTCTATTGAAGAGAAATTCAACAGATGTCATTTATATTTTTTTTACTTTTCTACACCAGAGGAAAAACACGCTCCATATTTTATAAGTGTACTGTGCAGACCTGTTGAAATTTAGGATAAATTCTCCCAGGATAAACAGACTCTTGTTGGGAACGTTTTTCCTGTTTTTTCTATTAAGCGTATACAGCTTGTTTATATGTGTGTTTTGGCTCTGGCGGGCCAGTTTGTGTTTGTGTTGAGGGAATGTGTAGGCCTCTAGCACTTGGTGGTGGGGGTTGTATACTGAACGTCTGGCAACCCCCTGATAGTCTAAGTCAGACTTTGTCTGCTGCTAGTGAACTTCAGCTGTGTCTAATAAACATGATCCTGCTTTGGACAACAACTGTTAATTACATACAGTTGTACAGTAGATTTTAAACATTCTATTAGACAAACAACCTGTTTAAGTGTTAATAAATTATGTGGCATCTCAAGGTAAATGAATAAAAATTCAATATGTACTACTGTTGAAACATTTGGGGTTTGAATGTTTTTTAAAAAGTCTCTTATGTTCACCAGGGCTGCATTAATTTGATCAAAAATATAGTCAAAATCACATTTTTTTTTTTTACATATTTTAAAAATGTAATTTATTCCTGTGATGGCATTATTACTCCAGTCTTCAGTGTCACATGATCCTTCAAGAAATCATTGTAATATTCGGATTTACTGCTCAAGAAACATTTCATATTATTATTTATGTTAAAAACAGTTCTGCTGCTTAAAGGTTATTTCACCCAAAAATGAAAATTCTGTCATTACTCACCCTCATGTCCTTCCACATCCGTAAGACCTTCGTTCATCTTCAGAACAAAAATTAAGATCTTTTTAATGAAATCTGAGAGCTTTTCTGTCCCTCTATAGAGATCCAACAAAAATACTACTTTCAAGGTCCAGAAAGATAGGAAAAACGACATAAAAGTAATCCATGCGAGTGGTTTAACCTCAATTTTATGAAGCAACGCGAGTGCTTTGTTTGTGCAAAAAAACAACAACAAACAAACAGGAGTCGCATGGATTATTTGTATGATGTCTTTCCTACCTTTCTGGACCTTTTTAATTGGTATTTGTGTTGGATCTCTATAGAGGGACAGAAAGCTCTCAGATTTAATTAAAAATATCTTAATTTGTGTTCTGAAGATGAATGAAGGTCTTACGGATGTGGAACGACATGAGGGTGAGTAATTAATGACTTAATTTTTATTTTTTGTGGAAACTGATACATTTTTATCAGGATTCTTTGATGAATAGGAAGTTCAAAAGAACAGCATTTATTTGAAATATAATTTGATCAATTTAATGTGCCCTTGCTAAATAAAAGTATTTCTTTAAAAACACCAATAAGAAGCAAACAAACAAAAACAATAGTGACTCTAAACATTTGAATGAATGAATGTGTATGTGATGTATACCTTCATATGTAACATGGTTGAAAGTTTTTCAGTTTAATTTGAAATTACAAGCCTTGTACAATTTACACTTAAACTCATATTTATTCATATAAATATATATATACAGTGGGTACGGAAAGTATTCAGACCCCCTTAAATTTTTCACTCTTTGTTATATTGCAGCCATTTGCTAAAATCATTTAAGTTCATTTTTTTCCTCATTAATGTACACACAGCACCCCATATTGACTGAAAAACAGAATTGTTGCAGATTTATTAAAAAGGAAAAACTGAAATATCACATGGTCCTAAGTATTCAGACCCTTTGCTGTGACACTCATATATTTAACTCAGGTGCTGTCCATTTCTTCTGATCATCCTTGAGATGGTTCTACACCTTCATCTGAGTCCAGCTGTGTTTGATTATACTGATTGGACTTGATTAGGAAAGCCACACACCTGTCTATATAAGACCTTACAGCTCACAGTGCATGTCAGAGCAAATGAGAATCATGAGGTCAAAGGAACTGCCTGAAGAGCTCAGAGACAGAATTGAGGCAAGGCACAGATCTGGCCAAGGTTACAAAAACATTTCTGCTGCACTAAAGGTTCCTAAGAGGACAGTGGCCTCCATAATCCTTAAATGGAAGACATTTGGGATGACCAGAACCCTTCCTATAGCTGGCCGTCCGGCCAAACTGAGCTATCGGGGGAGAAGAGCCTTGATGAGAGGTAAAGAAGAACCCAAACATCACTGTGGCTGAGCTCCAGAGATGCAGTCCAAAGATGGGAGAAAGTCGTAGAAAGTCAACCATCACTGCAGCCCTCCACCAGTCGGGGCTTTATGGCAGAGTGGCCCGACAGAAGCCTCTCCTCAGTGCAAGACACATGAAAGCCCGCATGGAGTTTGCCAAGATGGTGAGAAATAAGATTCTCTGGTCTGATGAGACCAAGATAGAACTTTTTGGCCTTAATTCTAAGCGGTTTGTGTGGAGAAAACCAGGCACTGCTCATCCCCTGTCCAATACAGTCCCAACAGTGAAGCATGGTGGTGGCAGCATCATGCTGTGGGGGTGTTTTTCAGCTGCAGGGACAGGACGACTGGTTGCAATCGAGGGAAAGATGAATGCGGCCAAGTACAGGGATATCCTGGACGAAAACCTTCTCCAGAGTGCTCAGGACCTCAGACTGGGCCGAAGGTTTACCTTCCAACAAGACAATGACCCTAAGCACACAGCTAAAATAATGAAGGAGTGGCTTCACAACAACTCCATGACTGTTCTTGAATGGCCCAGCCAGAGCCCTGACTTAAACCCAATTGAGCATCTCTGGAGAGACCTAAAAATGGCTGTCCACCAACGTTTACCATCCAACCTGACAGAACTGGAGAGGATCTGCAAGGAGGAATGGCAGAGGATCCCCAAATCCAGGTGTGAAAAACTTGTTGCATCTTTCCCAAAAAGACTCATGGCTGTAGATCAAAAGTGTGCTTCTACTAAATACTGAGCAAAGAGTCTGAATACTTAGGACCATGTGATATTTCAGTTTTTCCTTTTTAATAAATCTTCAAAAATGTCAACAATTCTGTGTTTTTCAGTCAATATAGGGTGCTGTTTGTACATTAATGAGGGAAAAAAATGAACTTAAATGATTTTAGCAAATGGCTGCAATATAACAAAGAGTGAAAAATTTAAGGGGGTCTGAATACTTTCCGTACTCTCTCTCTCTTTCTCTCTCTCTCTCTCTCTCTCTCTCTCTCTCTCTCTCTCTCTCTCTCTCTCTCTCTCTCTCTCTCTCTCTCTCTCTCTCTCTATATATATATATATATGCACACACACACACACACACACACACACACTGCCCGGCCAAAAATAAAGTCGTTTTTTTGGATTTTAATAGGCAAATACTTGAGTCTATGGATGGATCATTATTACAGTGAGTGATTATTATTTTTTGAGCAAGTTATATGTTTGGCAACGGTTCTTTTAATCCTTAAAGATGGAGTATGTAGCTTTTCATTTCTTAAACAACCATATATTAAGATGTATCATGGCCATATTCCAGGATGACAATGTCAAGATTCACCAGGCTCAAACTGTGAAAGAATTGTTGGGAGGGAGCATGAAGAATCATTTTCACACATGAACTGGCCTGACCTTAACCTCAGTGTAAGTTTTTGGGATGTGCTGGAGGAGACTTTACAGAGTGCTCACCTCTTGCATTGTCAATACAAGATCTTGACCAAAAGATGATGCACCTCTCGATGGAAATAAATGTTGTTATGTTATTTCCATCAAGAGGTGCATACATTTTTGGTCAAGATCTTGTATTGACAATGCAAGAGGTGAGTACTTTGTAAAGTCTACTCCAGCACACCCCAAAGACTTTCAATGAAATTAAGGTCTGGACTCAGAGGTGCCAATTTATGTATGAAAATGATTCTTCATGCTCTCTGAACCATTTTCACACAATTTTTACCCTGGTGAATCTTGACATTGTCATCCTGGAATATGGCCATGATGTGTCTTCCTACATGGTTGTTTAAGAAATGAAAAGCTACACACGGTTAAAAGAACCGTTGCCAAACATATAACATGCCAGAAACATAATAATCACTGTAATAATGATCCATTCATAGATTCTTAAGTATTTGCCTATTGATTTTTTTTTTTTTTTTTTTTTGCCAGGCAGTGTATATATATATATATATATATATATATATATATATATATATATATATATATATATATATATATATATATATATATATATATATGTTTTAGAATGCATATTTACTAGGCGAGGAGGAATTTGAAACACTGGCCAAAAAAAGGCATCCTCATGATGAAACAAAAGCATAAAATTGATTAAATAAATTTACTAGGTGTCTAGAAAAATGTCTGTATTACCTCAGTTACATTGTGCTTTCAGTTTGATCTCTTGGTATTGATTGTGTTTAAAGATTCACATACAGAATGTGCTTGTTAAGGGTGTCTCTTCATGTAGTGTTGTGCATGTGCATTTTGTGTCTATATAGACATTTTAGTGACTCACATCACAGACCTTCATATCCCTCTCATCCTTCACTGAGAAAACAAACTTCCGGATGTCCCCCTAGCGTTCATGCTGCGGTGAGAATGTTAGTATGTGTTAGAGAACAGAGGTGGGTCTGTTTCCCCCACCTACTTAGAAAATGCAAGTGCTGGTCATTGTTTTACTCTGTTTGTTTATGCTATTCTATAGTGGAACAACAAGACAGATTACGGAAAATTGAAATGAGCCGGAATAAACACCCTCTGTTTGTTTCTCACTTTCTTGCACATGTCTTTTGTCAAATGTTAAAAATGTTGAGTCTGGTTTACAGAGGAACATCCCGTGCTTAAGAGGTCATTGAAGAGTTAGACTGGATTAGAGGTTTGCCTAAACAATGTGAGTCTGGTTTTATGTTATAGCACTTTAAGCGAGTGATGGAAATCAACAGATTAAGTATAACAATGTGAAGGGAGTAACGTTTACTACAATGTGTTAAACCAGGATAGCCCGTGTCAGTGAGACCCTCGACTGTTATCTAGACGGATGACTCCCCTGTCAGCTTGGACACAATGTACATAAAGTCAACTAAAGGTCAGACCACAACTAAAAATGTGATTTCATCTAAACAACACACATCAGTGGGGTGCAATTACATTCTTTCTGCTCTCAAAATAGACTTTTATTTTTTATTTTATTTAAATATACATTTTATAATTAAATTATTATATGATCAATTATTAATTATAATTATTAATTAAATTATAATTATTATTTTATACATTATTAAATTATATTGTCCAGGTCTTAGATCAAACAAATAACTATTTTAACAATATTAACCATTTTGCAACCTAAAAACACCAGATGATAAAGATATAAAATTATGATAAAGATGTGATAAATATATGACAAAGAGAATGTACTGTTTGTTGGTTAAAGAATTATGCTTTTTAAGTATCTACAATAAGTGTAACATGCAAACATTTTGTCAGTCTGTAAATAAGCATTACAAATAGTTTACACAAATGGTCTACTGGTTTCATTTGCTCAGCAGGCTCAGATATCATGCTGCTTACTGACAGGCCAGAGAGGAATGGTTATGAAAATACAGTGTGGTTTTTATCTTTATTCGTTTCCAAGTTTCATTGAACCCTCAGGTATTTCTGCTTTGCACAGTTTGACATCAATTCTTGCCACTCAATAGCACATCTGTTCCTGTCAGCATGCACACTATCACACATTACACTCCAGACAATCTAGATAGTGACTCATCTGCATTTATACACACAAACTGTTTACAGTTAATCCACTGCCCAGGAAATGATTCCTGCTGAACCTTCTTTCACTTTAGATTATTCTGTCTCCTCCACTTAGTAATACAGTGCATCTGTCTCAGTTTGGCTTAGATTTCTATTAATGGTCATCCAAGACCGGGAGCATTTAATTTAGCCATCTGCTGAGGTGATTATAGTAATTCCAGTAAATCTTCATTGAGTTTACTGAGCCTTGTTTTATATCACTACTGTGGACGCTAAAGTTCAGTTAACCGTACCTGATCTGCATCACTTATATAATGGAACTCTGAAGTTCATGGCATTGAACAGTTGTAAAATTAAGCATTATTACATGACAAAGAGTGCCATTGTACTGAATATCAGCATGAATGTAATTCAACAGTAAACTGCGAGAGATTTTGAAAATTGAGTTGTAGAAGTACAGTGCTCATTACAAAATTAAATTACAATTTATAACACATACAGTGCTCTGTGTAATTGAGTACACCCCCTTTGAAAAGTAAGATTTTAAACAATATCTCAATGAATACAAAAAACAATTTCCAAAATGTTGACAAGACTAATTTTAATATAACATCTGTTTAACTTATGACATGAAAGTAAGGTTAATAATATAACTTAGAAAACAAAATGTTCAGTTTTACTTAAATTAGGTTGATGCAAAAATGAGTACACCCCACTGAAAGTCTCTGGAGCAAAGCTAAATTTTAGACTACAAATGTCTAATTTAACAAGAATTCAACCACAGGTGAGTTTAATTATTCATTACACAGGTGTCCAGCAGACAGTTGACTATAAAAGGGTATTAAAACCCCTTCCCATTTCATGCTGTCAGCAATGGCACCACATGGAAGAGAAATGTCACAAGAGACAGAATATTGTAGCAAAAGTGGTACAAAAAATTAAAAAAAGATGGAACTGCAACCATCTCACAGAGACGTCCAGGTCGTCCACAGAAGATAACACCTCGACAGGAGCGTCTTCTGATGAGAAGGGTTGAAGAAAATCGGCATGCAAGTTATATAAAGAAGTAGAAAGCCAAACTGGGATGACTATTTCCCGTGACACAATACTGCATACACTGCAGAGGAATGGCATGCATGGGTATCGTCCATGAAAGAAGCCTTTCCTAAAGCCCAGGCACAAAAAAAGACCACCTAGAGTTTGCCAGGGCCCATGCTGACAAAGATGAAGACTACTGGGAGTGATGAGACCAAGATAAATATTTTTGGAACCGATGGCTTCAAAACTGTATGGCATCACAAAGGTGAGGAATACAAAGAAAAATGCATGGTGCCTACAGTGAAACATGGTGGTGGCAGAGTCCTTATGTGGGGCTGCATGAGTGCTGCTGGTGTCGGGAGCTGCATTTCATTGATGGCATCATGAATTCACACATGAATACTGCTCTATACTGAAAGAAAAGATCCTACCATCACTCCGTGCCCTTGGTCGTCATGCACTTTTCCAACATGACAATGATCATAAACACACATCTAAGGTCACTGTTGGATTTCTGAAGAAGAACAGGGTGAAAGTGATTCATTGGCTCCTGATCTGAACCCAATTGAACACCTATGGGGAATTCTGAAGAAACAAGTTGAGCATCACACTCCATCAAGCATCCAGTCTCTAAAAGAGGTCATTCCTGAAGAATGGAAATAGATAGATGTTGCAAAATGTCACCAACTTGTTCATTCTATGCCTAGAAGACTTGGTGCTGTCATTAAAAATCATGGAAGCCATACACAGTACTAGATTTAATAGTTTTTGTTGTGGGGTGTACTCATTTTTGAATCACCCTAATTTGTGTAAAACTGAAAAATGTGTAATCTAAGTTAAATTATTAACCTTACTTTCATGTTATAAGTTAAGCAGATGTTATATTAAACTTAGTCTTTTGGAAATTGTTTTTGTGTTCATTGAGATATTGTTCAAAATGTTACTTTTCAAAGTTCACTGAGCACTGTAGTAGTAGTAGTAGTAGTAGTAATAGTATATTCAAATTCCATCACATTGAATTAAATAATCCTTACATATTATTCATATTATGAATTAATATTTTTAAATGAGTAAAAAACCTAGAGCTTAATAATACATTTAGTATAAAACCCAATGGAACAAAGCAATAGACAGTTTAGTTTTGTGATTTTGTATTCATAAATTTAAACATATTTTCTTTTGTTTTGTTTTTTTGTTTTGTTTTTTATGAATACGAATCACATAAACTGAAACAGTCCATTCCATTGTTCGATTAAAGTTATACAAAATGTTTTATAAAGTTCTAGTTTTTTCACTCATTTAAAATTTTTAATCCATATTATGAATAATATGTAAGGATTATTCAATTCAATTTGATGAAATTTATTATAGAATTGAAATCCGTAAAATATATATTTGTATATATATATATATATATATATATATATATATATATATATATATATATATATATATATATATATATATATATATATATATATAAATATCAATTATTTTATTTATTTTATGAATTCAATTATGTGCTAAATTATTAATTCTAATTATTAATTAGAAATGCATTCAATTAAATTGTATGATTTTATAAATTACATTATATTATCCAAATCTTAGATATAACAAATAAATATTTTAAGTTCTAGTTCTTTTTTACTCATTTAAAATTTGTAATAATTCTTACATATTATTCATAATATGAATAATACACACACACACACATACATATATATATATATATATATATATATATATATATATATATATATATATATATATTTATAATAATTATCATTTATCATTTACATTTTTTTTTTTTTTATAACTTGATATTTTGGTATTTTACCATTACCTAAAGTTAAAAAGCTAAAGTTCAGCTAAATGTATAATGGTTGTGGGTATGCTATCTATCCCAGCGCCTTTACAATGTAAGCATCATGTATCATCAGTGTGTAAATACATTAATATGGCATGTTGTGAAGTACAATAAGCTGAAAAAGGTTGAAGACCCCTGGTTCATATGTGAGAGATTTTGAGTATACATGTCCTCAGTGTTTACTTGGTACGTGAGAACCGAGCGAAGCCCCATAAGTGTTTCTCCGCTGTCTTTATTATAATCACTTCTTGTTTTTAAGAGCCTGTTAAGATGACCGACCTCTGTGAAATGTTTGAAAGCTTGTATTAACCATTAATCTAAACAGATACTTAGCACCCGGCTTTCCCAGAGCCTCAAAGATCACGGGCAGTGCAGGTGTACACCAGTAGCACAGCACTTCTGATGAAATATGGTCCAGACTTCAGACCTGTGTTTCTCATTACCACGCATCGAGATTTAAGCTTTCTGGAGTGGCGTCTTCCCTCCTTCTCTTCAAATGGAAAGAGTGTGAGATCTGGGCACAGCAGATATAGGAGGAAACTCAGGAGACCGACAGGGCTTCTGGCCTGCATATGTTATTGTCGTTACTCCGCTCAGTTAACGAGGACAGACTGGGAGTACAGGTAGTAAAAGTAAACTCAGTAGAACTGAATCCTTCCTGTGCATTTATTGTTAGAGTTAACATCAGGTGCAGATGGACACGCTCCATTCGCAGCTCCAGCCCACCTTTGAAGATCAGGTCAGGGGTATTGACACTCATTGATCCGTTGTCAATGTGTTTCATTTTACAAAAAAACACCTGCCCTGAACCTCGCACAAGATGGACTGGCATCACTTGAATGTTTTAAAGGCTTCTGTAATTCAGATCAAACTATCTAAGCTTTTTAAATTTTTGAGTCTGCTTCACATTGTTTTAGTTATTTGACATTTTTATAGACTTCAGAGTAAATTCCATATTTAAAGGTTGAGAATTTTGACCAGGAAAATTTTCAAGTACACAAAAAAGTGGGCATTGCACACCAGAACCAGTCAAGGTACGAATTCATACTTCATACCAGATTCTAGAACGGTGAGGTCTCCATGTTACAGGTAGTTGACATCAGCTGAAAAGGACATTGATTTCAGAGGTAGAACAAGTTATTAGGCTATATGTTTATGAAAGGTTGTTTAAACAACCGTTTCTGCTGCTGTGTGAACATGGCCTTTTATTTTCATTTAGATTATTTTGGGCATGTTTAATTTAGATGTCCATTACTTTCATATGAACCTTTAACTTCTACATAATAAAAAATATATAAACACATGACAGTTCAAAAATCTGTGGTCAGTAAGATTTTATTTTATTTTTTTCTTAAAAGAAATGAATATGTTTATTCAACAAAGGGTGCATTAAATTGATCAAATCTCAAGGGAAGTTTATTTATATAGCACATTTCATACACAATTGTAATTGTGACCCGGGCTGGCAAAATGAGTCGCAATGAGCAAATTTTCAAATATAAGTTATCGTTATCACTGTTCTTGTTAACCTTCAAAATTATGTATGATTTATTGGAATCTGACAAAAAAAAAAAAGACTGAGCTACACCTGTTTGAAGTCGATAGAGTCAGCAAAGTGCATTTTAATAAAAATCGAGTTAAAGGTTTCTGAAGGTTCCAAAATAAAATCACCTAGCAACCGTACCTTAAAATCCCTGGCAATACCACCAAATTTGGCAAAACCCATATCTATAGGAAAAAAAAAAAAATATATTCAACTTATTCCCCATGATTCCACAATTGATTGATTAACATTAATGAAACAGACAGTGTAAGACCTACTGTACTACACGGATCTAATGTTAAACATCTGTGGCCGTATTCACAAAACATTTTATCTTACCACTAAGAGTTCTCCTAACAGTAAAAGTTCTAAGAGTTCTAAAAGTTCTAAGAGTTCTCCTAGCAGTAAAAGTTCTAAGAGTTCTAAAAGTTCTAAGAGTTCTCCTAGCAGTAAAAGTTCTTAGCTAAGAGTTTTCTCTTAAAACCTATTCACAAAGCTGCTGAGACTAACTTTTACTAAGGAACAGAGAGAAGTCTTAAGCTAAGAGTAAGGGTGGGGTTGACCTCGTTGCTATGGAGTATACACACAGTGATTGGCTGATGGGGGAGGAGTCAGCAATTTAATAATAGAAATATTGTAGAATGAGGTGTCATGTTTCCATATTAAAATAAATGTTTTATAACACAAATGTTGCCATATTCAAATAAAGTTTTTTTTTTTTTTTTTTTTTTTTATAAAAATTATCCACCTCTTGGATGTCTGCATTTCAAGAGAATGCAAAATGCTACTTCGTATACTTAATATAGTTACTTCATCAGTTTTTTGCATCCCTCCACCACCCCGCTCCTCACTCTCGGCTGGGGATATGGGGAGAACTTTGGGCTTGGGCTGAATTCCAAGCTCGGCACCCTCGATCCCCTTGGACAGCACACCAAATACGCTTAGCCTATTAATTCTTTTTTTTTTTTTTTTTTTTTTTACTCTATTCAATCATTTGTAAATGTGAACTCATGAAAACCACTGCCACATGTAATCAGACAATATTTATTTATAAGAATTATTTTTGGCGTCTCATCGTATATTCAAATCTATAAATCAAAATATATTACATTTATGAAGAAAAAGTTGAGCACCTAAGGCTTTATCGCTATTGCCTCAAGGGTGTTCAGTGTTTTTGGGTGGATTAGGACTGTTTGTGATTTGGTCTTAATGATTTAGGAGTCCTCTTGACTACTCCTAACGTTTCACAGATTTAGGAGCTAGTTTTGCGCTAAAATGCTTTGTGAAATAGTCTTAGAGCAAAAATTTAGGACTCTTAAAATTAGGACTGACATGCCCATTATTTTTAAGAGTTTATCCTAAATCTGCAAGTTAGGAGCTACTTTTAGCCTTAAGATGTTTTGTGAATACGGCCCCAGATGTTTTTCCCAACAGTTAACCAAATGTTCACTGAAGATGTAACAGATAATAACAGATTCAATTACACTGTAAATTTCTGTATATGTACATATCGGGATCGCGCACTGAGGCGCTTCGGATCTGTCAGTCAGCACGAGTAAGATCATTTTGTTTACATCAGCATCATCACATTTCATTGGTTCAGACTCATGCCATCAAGAATTCACTATGAATATTCACAAAGTTGGAATGTTGCGCTTTACAACAATACCAAACTTGTGCTGAGGGAAGCGCCAGTAGTCGAAAAGCGGCATTTTTCATGGTCAAAGGAAAGATACTACTCTCAGAAAACATAAAAATAAAGATACTTTTAGAGGTTTAATTGCTATTTGGAGCATTGGGATCTCTAGACGAGGGCTTAATAAACTAATTTTTGTGAAAACCTCAATTTTTGACCAAAACTGACATTTTTCACTTGTTTTGAATGTAGCTCGAAGTTTGCCTGTGCGCTTTCCGGTTCATTTTGCCAGCATGGGTGACAATTGTGTATGAAAAGTGCTTTACATGGAAAAGGAATTAAAATAATCATAAAATAATCACAATCTTTGCATAAGAAATAAAAATATCATGCCTGACAACCTGAATCAATAAATTCGGGGCTCCCCTGTCTGAATGAAGGACACACTAGTAGCAACTCCCAGCTTCTCAGTGACCTCCTACCCTTCATCGGGGAGGAGTTATTCTGACACCTTCTGCCTCTGATGGCTTCCAGTGTCCCTCCGAACCCTCAGTGGAGTGGAGTAGTCAAAAGTGACCTCCTTTATACCTCCGGTTTTGGTTTTAATGACCCCAAAAGTTTGGTCAAGCCATCAAAACTCTAAACTTGGTTAAGGTATTTATCCGACAAAATTATTTGGAACAATATGGGCAAGCTACAGGTTATATTTTACTAAACTAAATATACTAAATGCATAGATTAAAAATCTCTTTGCATGTGTTCATAATTTCTTGAATGACAGCCTTGCCAAAAATTATGTCCGCACAATTTGTAATGTTTCATTGCATTATCACAAATAAAACAATTGACTCCAAGCACAACTACACAATATGCTTACAAAATCTTTAACAATTTTTTAATTATATTTGAATAAAGGGTAAGCAGGTCACTACTGTATATTCAAAATAAAAAAATAAAAAATAAAATTGCAATAATATTTTACAATATTTGAATGGAATAGTGTATTTAATTAAAGTAAAATGTATTTAAGCGTTTTATTAAAATATTCTGTCACTGAAAGTCATAACTTTGGATTCATAACTTGCAGTTGTTGATTCAGTTATTGATCTGACAGATTCAGTGGGTTCAGTCAGTGAAAGATTCATCCGGCTAATTAAAATGGTGACTACTGAGTTTGTAACTAATGAGTCTTTTTGAACTATTCATGAAGAGGACCGGTCATTTGTTCATGAATAAGACTACACTGGTTACACTTTGTTATTGCATGCAGCAAACAAAGACAATTCAATAGAAAGACATTTTTAGTAGTCTTCTGCATTACACTCCTTAACAGGAATGCACTGTGTGTTTCATAAGTCGTTGTAACAGATTTATAAAAAAAAAAAAAAACATTAATGGAAAGTGGTCTGCTAGAGCTTTTGCATATGCCCACTTTAGGTTTCATAGTAAAGAATTTGATTCCAGTGAAAAAGCTAAAGCGGCTGTAAGCTGAGTCCAGAAATTCACGATGGCTTGAAGAGGCAGTGTAAAAGAGAAGAATTGTCACCTTGTGAATGATGGCTTAGATGAGTGGTCAGGTTACGCCACCTCACAGACAGAGGCCGGTCCGGTGTCAGCACCCCTGATGTGAGGAGTACGTCAAACTGACATGGAAACGGACCTTGTATTTGCGATAGATGCAGGGACAGCCCAGGCTTATGGAACATAGCTGCAGACAGCACAGTTAAATTAGCTTTGAATACACAGTAGTCAAAATGGCCGCACATATCTCAACTACACGCTGTTAACACCTACAGTACACAATCTGTCATTTGGGTGAATGTGACTAAATCCTACCATGCATCACATTCAAAAGCAATGACAGCTGTGCAAAAGCACTCATGTTTCAGTCTCAGTTTTTGAGGTTTAGCAGACTTTCACATCATAACACTGCCAGTTGGAGACAGTGATTTCTGATTTGGTTGGAGTTTGACTGACTTCTCTGCAGCTGATCCTCTGTCAAGACAGTGTGCTGTAGGGTTGAATGGAAGGTCACTATAGCCTTGGTTAGGCTGTCAGTCTAAATCTGATTTTTGTGCATATCCAATTGGAATCTGATCATATTTAGCAAGTTTGAATGGCAAAAAATACAGCTACATTCAAATTGCTTTTCTGGAAATCTGTTTCAGTCTGGCCGCTCTGATCTGATTTTGCATGGCTTATGTCACTTTCTCACACCACATAAAATTTATAAAATGCCACATGTCAGACATTGCTATAGAAAACATGCTGAAAGTCACTGCAGAAACAAGGTTGTGTTGTTAAGCTGGTCGAGCAGAAAATGACAGTGCATTGGAGACATGTTTTGAGACCGGAAAAAAGTCACGCAAACCAGCCTCCTGTGTTTCTGCCGCTGTCTCAGAAGATGAAGTAAGCCAGTGTGGTGTCTACATATTATCATGTTGTAAATAAGACAACATCTGTATTGAAAACCCCTCCTTCATTGCCATTGAAACTAATGCAGATATTCCGGAAAAACGAAAGCACCACGAGACACAAATCGGATCTGAACAGTTGCGACACAGTGTGGACAGTCAATCATTTAGATCAGGTTTCAGTTAGATACACAAATAATCAGATTCGGATTGACAGTGCGAACGTAACCTATATTATGTTTTGCTTTAGTTTCATTGTGTTTTAGTTCTGTTTCCCCTGTTCTGGTTTGCCTGTGTTCCCTAGTTAGTCTCATTGGTTGTAATCAGTTCTACGCACACCTGCTTTGTTTTGTCTTGATTACTCTTCCTATGTATTTAAGTCCTGAGTTTCCTCAGTTCAATGATCTGGTATCGTCTTATTTTTCCATGGTTGTGTGTGTGTTTTTCCCTGCAATCTCATGAGTATTCCTTGTGGGTTTAATAAAGACTGTTTTTGTTATCTACTCCATTCATCATGCACAAAAGTCCCAACGTGACAATGAGAGGGTTTGGTGGTTTTTATAGATACTAGTGATCTTGGGACATGTCACATGCCTAGCATGATTTACTCACATGTTCCTAGATCAGCATCTTTATCAACTAATCATATTTTAGCATTAGAGTTAGGGGCTTGAGCAACTTTCTTATCAAACATCATTTCCAACTGTATGTTAAAGGTTATAGGGCTATTTTTGTTTGCTAGGATTTAGGGGTGAATTGTTGACTCTTCAGTTAGTGAGGTTGACTGTTGAAGTTTTCATAGAGGGACAGTCAGTGCTGACAGTCTGATATTTCTGCTGACAGTCCAACTGCTATTAGATTCAATGTTTTGCCTGCTAGGTGAAACATTTCATGAGGGGGGAAAAATAATATTGATTATTCTGTTATAGCTTTGTTAAGAATCTGTATGTAGCTTTGTGTAGAAAACTGAAAGGATTTATATGTTGTAAAAAAAAAAAAAAAAAAAAAAAAAAAAAAAAATCCAGGGGTCCTTTGCAAGAGGATCATCCTATTTAAGGGTTCTTGGCATAATAAAGTTTGAAAACCCCCTAAGTGAGACTGTCAGCACACCAAAACCCTCTACAGAAAGTTGCGTCTCTAATTTCAGCCCCTTTAAAGCACCGCCGTTACAGCCATCAAAGCACCACTTTCGTAACAAATCCACTGCCTTCAACAATCAATTTCAAGACAATTACTGTCAGACTTCAAATTGTCCTTCAAATGTTCCTGTTATTATGCGTAATCCATAGGTCACCATTTTTTAGTAAGTACTATGCTAGTTCAGTGCAATCAACTGTTAGTTATTTAACAGCACATATTTTTTTGGTGAATATATGTCAGATATCCTGGAGCTGCACTTAGCGTCTATGGGCCTGGTCACTTCATGCATTTTTCTGATCGGATAGCTATCCATATAGTTAAATTTCTTCCATTTACACTCTACCACATACACTGAACAAAATTATAAATGCAACACTTTTGTTTTTGCCCCCATTTTTCATGAGCTGAACTCAAAGATCTAAGACTTTTTCTATGTACACAAAAGGCCTATTTCTCTCAAATATTGTTCACAAATCTGTCTAATCTGTGTTAGTGAGCACTTCTCCTTTGCCGAGATAATTCATCCACCTCACAGGTGTGGCATATCAAGATGCTGATTAGACAACGTGATTATTGCACAGGTGTGCCTTAGGCTGGCCACAATAAAAGGCCACTCTTTCACACAGCACAATACCACAGATGTCACATGTTTTGATGGAGCATGCAATTGGCATGCTGACTGCAGGAATGTCCACCAGAGCTGTTGCTCGTGAATTGAATGTTCCTTTCTCTACCATAAGCCATCTCCAAAGGCATTTCAGAGAATCTGGCAGTACATCCAACCGGCCCCACAACCGCAGACCATGTGTAACCACACCAGCCCAGGACTTCCACATCCAGCATCTTAACCTCCAAGATCATCTGAGACCAGCCACCGAGACGGCTGCTGCAACAATCGGTTTGCATAACCAAAGAATTTCTGCACAAACTGTCAGAAAACGTCTCAGGGAAGCTCATCTGCATGCTCGTCGTCCTCATCTGGGTCTCGACCTGACTGCAGTTCGTCGTCGTAACCGACTTGAGAGGGCAAATGCTCACATTCGATAGTGTCTGGCACTTTGGAGAGGTGTTCTCTTCACGGATGAATCCCGGTTTTCACTGTACAGGGCAGATGGAAGACAGCGTGTATGGCGTTGTGTGGGTGAGCGGTTTGCTGATGTCAACATTGTGGATGGAGTGGTCCATGGTGGTGGTGGGGTTATGGTATGGGCAGGCGTACGTTATGGACAACGAACACAGGTTCATTTTATTGATGGCATTTTGAATGAACAGAGATACTGTGACGAGATCCTGAGGCCCACTGTTGTGCCACGACCATCACCTCATGTTGCAGCAATGTTAAAATGGGGCCCCATGTTACAAGGATCTGTACGCAATTCCTGGTAGCTGTAAACATCCCAGTTCTTGCATGGCCAGCATACTCACTGGACATGTCACCCATTGAGCATGTTTGGGATGCTCTGGATCGGTGTATAGGACAGAGTGTTCCAGTTCCTGCCAATATCCAGCAACTCCGCACAGCCATTGAAGAGGAGTGGACCAACATTCCACAGGCCACAATCAACAACCTGATCAACTCTATGCGAAGGAGATGTGTTGCACTGTGTGAGCGAAATGGTGGTCACACCAGATACTGACTGGTTTTCGGATTTCAGATTTATCCACTCTGCCAATACAACACAAAATTTTTACGTATACAGCTAGATGCATCTCTGTGTGGACGGGCTCTTAGTCTCATTACTTTTAATGAAGCTGATTCAACAAGTGTGTTGAACCTTCAGGATGTGACGCTGAACATTGTTTCATTTGTGGCAGTTTGCTCATCAGTTTGCTGAAGAGAGATGCATGTTGTAGTAGCTCTGTCATATGTGAGTTCTTGGAGCCGGTAGCCTTTAACTGTCACTTTTTTTTGTCACATTTTGTGAGGAGTAAAATTTACATATGTGGCTTTCAACAACCAGATGCATTTACACTTGGCTAGTATTATTTGGAATGTGTCACAAACCACCCCCTGAAGTGGTTTGAGTGATCGGAATTAAATCCATCTCAAATGCATTTCGGAGAGTGACCAGGTGTAAACAGGCCCTAAATACATAAAGACGTGCCTAATCTAGTCTTGTGGACATGGCCCGAAACCAACCCAATTATACAGGATTTCCTCAAAGTCACCATTAAATCAAAATGGACACTTTTCTTTCTTTCTTTCTTTCTTTCTTTCTTTCTTTCTTTCTTTCTTTCTTTCTTTCTTTCTTTCTTTCTTTCTTTCTTTCTTTCTTTCTTTCTTTCTTTCTTTCTTTCTTTCTTTCTTTCTTTCTTTCTTTTGCAGTATTGCAGTGTTTATTATAAATGATTTATTTGTGCACATCATTTTTTCTTTCATTGCAGTAATCATTAATCATTATTCATTAATCAAAATAACTTCCCATCATCTTCTCTTCTTTTCTCTGATGATTTGTTTACTGATGTTAAGGCAGGACAACCTGTCACTCGCATAAGATCGACCAATAGCAAACCACGACATTCCAATCAATTCTCGATGGACAAAATTAAGTCCCACCCTACATTTTTCTTGTTCAAAAAACTGTTTCACTTGGATATATGTAAGGAAGAAAAGGCTCAGAACCTGAATTTCATGCCTACTTTGAGGCTGCTTAGTTGGAGTTGCAAGCCGATTGAATGAAAAATGTATGCATAATATATCACGATATCATATGAGATAGCCACCAATTCACCAAAATGTAAAATTGTTATGCATCGCCAAGAGAGTGAGTTGGAGTAGAAGATGTTCCTATATGATTCATTTAAAAAGAGTGAGTTTTTAAGTGATTGTTGTAAGGTAGTAAATGGCCCTGACCTTTCCTGGAGAAGTAAATACTGAGGAGGAATGTGGCCCTCCACCTGCATGACGAAAGCCAAACCTACCAACCGCAGTATGTCTGGAATGTGGGCCGTTTGCTGCTTTGGACAGCTGCACCTGGGCAGCTCTGGTATAAAGTCCTGGCATGGCAAATAGATCAACGCCCTGCCCAGCATGATGTTTATTCTCCGCAGGAGAGCAGCACAGCACCTGCTGCACCATCACTGCATTGCTAGGGGCATACCATTAAAGTATCTCTCTCTCTCTCACTTTATCACTCTGAATCTCTAAACAAAACAAATGAGCTTAACTGCACAAATAAAAATAATTGGAGAGTTTTAATCACTGTAAGTGTCCCAAAATACCTTCAAACATGATGATGTCATTAAGTCATTTTAAGAAGCTATTTGTTTCTCATTTCCCGATAGTAAATGTAATTCACGATTCCAGCCCCCCCCCACACACACACACACACACACATGCACATGTTTTAGATGAGAAACACCTGTTATCCATTAGGTAGCATCAGTGAACTGTTTTTTGGAATGCATTTTGGTAGCACTGAATATGAATTCAGTGCGGATTTTTCTTCTATTTTTCTTTCTTTTTTTTTTAAAGAGTGATAATCTGATAATCATTTTTATGAATCTGACCAGATCTATTGCCCATCTGTTGTGCTCAGATCCTCCACTGGCCTTGGAAGATGTAACCTACTTAGAATGTCAGTTTGCATAACATTCTTAGGGCCAAGTTTAATTCACATCTTGCGTAATTCTCTCTTTGAGGCTTTGTGGGACTTTGGTCTTCAAGCTTCTGAGTCTTTTTTGTATTAAGGACAGTGCTTCCTGGATTATACTGATGCATAAATAGTGATGCTGTACAGCTGGGACATAGACTGATGCTTTTGTTCTCATCTGGTTAAAATATTACAAAAGACATATGCAATGCTTTCCATTCTCATGTTTTAGCTAAAACTCAAATATATCATATATTGTATTTATATTTAATTTATTATCATATAAAATACACTGCCCGGCCAAAAAAAAAAAAAAAAAAAGTTGCTGTTTGGATTTTAATAGGCAAATACTTAAGAATCTATGAATGGATCATTATTACAGTGATTATTATGTTTTTAGCATGTTAAATATTTGGCAACGGTTCTTTTAACCCTAAAATAATGAGTGTGTAGCTTTTCCATTTCTTAAACAACCTTGATGGATATTCCTTGCCATATTCCATGATGACAATGTCAAGATTCACCAGGGTTAAAATTGTGAAAGAATGGTTCAGAGAGCATGAAGAATCATTTTCACACTTGAATTGGCACCTCTGAGTATAGACCCTAATTTCATTGAAAGTCTTTGGGATGTGCTGGAGTAGACTTTACAGAGTGCTTGACTCTTGCATTGTCAATACAAGATCTTGACTAAAAATTGATGCACCTCTTGATGGAATATTTCCATTGTAAAGTCTCCTCCAGCACATCCCAAAGACTTTCAATGAAATTAAGGTCTGGACTCCAGGTGCTAATTCATGTGTGAAAATGATTCTTCATGCTCTCTGAACCATTCTTTCATAATTTTAACCCTGGTCAGATCTATTCTGCCAAGACCAAACACATTAACATTGCCACATACATTACCATGCTTAACTCTTCCAAGAGTTGTCATGAAATGAATATATATATATATTAGTTAATTAAAGTAATTAATTAAATTTTACTTTAATTTAAAATGTAAAAAAATGTTAAAATGTATGTTTTTATTGTAATTTTTTAAATACTTTTGTCAGATCAGGAACAATATGCAATTTGAAGTTATTTATTTATCCTTGTATTGTTCAACTGCAGAGGTTGATATGGTATTTAGAAGGTAATTATTAATGATACTTTTTTGAGATAGCAGTTAGTACAGTAATATAATACTTGAAATGAAATGAAAATGTAATTAGTATTAGTAGCTAGTACATATATATATATATATATATATATATATATATATATATAACAGCATGATTAACATATTAAAGATTTAAAGTTATGAATTTTATTTATTACAAAAAAATAGGTAAATTTTTTTTTTTTTTTTTTTTTATCTATGGCATTTCTATATTTATAGTGCCTATGTTAGGTTGAGCTAAATTGTTTTTAGAGGCATCAGAGGCACTTTGTGGGTCAGGGTTTGGCCCCTTTCCTGCCTCAGATCAGGGCACCGAACCCTCTGACCCCAGCTTTCCTACAGCCTGGGGAAGAGAGAGAAGTCCAACATGCCCAATTGAATCAAAGCATTTAGCAGCACTCTATTTGAATCATTACCACTGCTGATTACTCCACAAAGACTTTAAGGTCCATGTCCACTGAGTTTACTTTTGTTTATACACAACACGTGTCCAGTTTCCGTCTTTGGTTGCAAAAGATCTAAATAAGACAGTTGTGGTGGGGAATAAACACAATTTCATTACTGAGTGGGCTTTTCAGCAGCTGCGCACTCTTGCTAGCGCTCATTAATTAGTGCTCATTCATTGTGATTACAGAGGGGAATGAGGCTGGTGGAGTCGGGCTGGGAAGTACAGCACAATTATGGGAAGCATTTCCTCCGTGTCTAATGGGACTCTAATAGCTGTGGATTACTGTAGGTTTGGAACTGGTAAAACGGCAGTGGTTTTCTAACACAGCCCCCAAAGGGACGTCTGACTGGGCACTTAGGGCTTGGCCTGAACCAAAGAGGCGGTCGGGAGGTTACCTCAAGATCTGCTGCAGATGATTGGTCATTCTTGAGAGGGCGGGATGGGCTTAGGATTTAGAAAGCAATGGCTAAGGATTTATGGTGTATGGTATATACACTGACCTTCACTGTAATGGATTTTCACTCTGTGTTTAGGATGCATTCGAAAACAACAGACACAACAAATCCTGTCGGAGTGACTAAGTTGGATTTTTTGGAGTGTTTGCTATCCTGTATGTGTCTGTCCCTCATTACAGACATCCACACCCGCAGCAGCCACAGCCCAAATGTTTTCTTAGTTAAGAGAACTCAGGCAGAATAAACATTAACACAGTGGCTTTCTGCCCATCAGAGGATTGAGAGAAAGAAAGAAAACAAATAACTATCGCCATATGCGCCCTTTCCGCACATATCCACCATAAACCCTCAGTGAGAAGGTTAAACGTTTAACTGAGCAATGGAAGCCAACATACCCTTAAGATATTGATGGTGAGTGTAAACAAGGCACAAACCTTAAATAAACAACCAAAATACATACTTTATGAAAAAGCAGGAAATTTATTTCTGACTAAACTGGAATGGTTGGGTAGTGTCCATGAAAAAAAATGTTTAAACCACTTTGAAATTTTGTTGGTTTCATATGGTTTTAAGAAACTTTTATACAAGTTTAATGACTTAAAATGTAATACAGTAATACAGGGCTCTCTAGTGTCACGCATTGAGCGTGACAGTCCCTCATTTCGGTCTTTTTTATTTATCATATATTTAATATGCCGCAGTGCCCAAAATGTATCTGGCCATGCCAGCGTGTCTCCCCTGGAGTTCTTAGTCGAGCCTGCCACTTATCAGCCAATCAAAAAAAAAAAAAAAGAAAAAGAAAGAGGCTACACAATAGCCAATCAGAAAATAGCACTATTGTATCTGGGTAAAATTTAACGCAACAACCAATAAAAAAAAGCATATCCTGGAATTGTTAGCCATCATCCTCGTTCACCCACAGAGGAAAACACTGGAGCTCTGAGCATCACTTTGAGCACAGAGTAAGTCATGATCTCCTGTTTTAATGTTACAACAAATTCACAACTTGTTTGACACAAACAATGACAACTTGACAGCTGTTAGAGAATGTTTTCCAGATAATCAGCATCAGTTTTTCATGAACTTAGCCAACAGTTTTACAGCCTGTTCTCTGACAACACCTGCTCAGTCTAGGCCTAGTTATATTTTCGTTATCACGCGATGACTGACATTTTGTCACATTAAACATCTCTCTCTCCAAATAGGCTCAATAATTTTATTAGCACTAAATAAATTAGGAGATGGGGTTGGAGATGTTGGAGATTGGAGATGTCACTCTTGCCTGTCTTCAAAACCTGAGAGCCCTGGTAATATTATGGTTGTTTGGGAGAAAAAAGTAAGAATTGCTAGAAAAAAAGTCTGAATTAAGAGATATAAACTTTATAACATGCCATTGTGACTTTATATCGCACATTTCTGACTTTATAAGAAGCAATTGCGTCTTTATATCATGCAATTATGACTATAAAACACGCAATTGTGACTTTATATCATGCAATTATGACTTTGTAAAATACAATTGGACTTTATATCTCGCAATATTGACTTTATAACACACAGTTGGACTTTGTCACGCAATTATGACTATAACACACAATCGCAATTTTATATCACGCAAATATGACTTTATAAAACGCATTTGCCACTTTATATCTCGCAAATGTGACTTTATAACATGCAATTCTGACTTTATAACACAATAATGACTATAAAAATCAATTGCATCTTTATATCTGACTTTGACTTTATACAGTATCTCTCAATTATGACTTTATAACAGGCAATTGTGACTTTATATCTCACAATTGTGACTTTATATCTCGCAATTATGACTATATCTCGCAGTTATGACTTTATAATGCAATTGTGACTTTATATCTTGCAATTGACTATAACACACAATTATGACTTTATAACACACAGTTGTGACTTCATATAATGCAATTACGACGTTATAAAACACAATTGCGACTTTATTTATGCAATTGTGACTTTATATCTCACAATTATGAATTTATAATGCAATTGCAACTTTATATCTCGCAATTATGACTTTATAACACACATTTGCGACTTTGTCACTCAGTTGCGACTTTATAACTTCCAATTACAAGTTTATCTCACAATTCTGAATTTATTAGACATAAACTCGCAAAATTGCAAGAAAAACGTCAGAATTGTGAGATAAAAAGTCACAATTACCTTTTTTATTTTTTATTCGGTGGAGGAAACCAGCTTCCATATTATATAGTATGTAATATAAGTAAAAAGTAAAAAAGGTTTTAAAAAAAATAATAAAAAGTGAAGCAGTTTTGTTAAAAAAATGTAAAGAAATAATAATAACAAATATCATGCCAATCTACTTTTTTTTCTGTTAATGAGGCTTTTTCTTCAGTTTGATATCAGAGTAGCATCACTGTTTTACTTTATGCCCCTCAAAGAAAAGATGAAAAATGAATTTTAATACAGAAATTAAAAATATGCTCATCATAGAAATGTGTATTCAAGTCATCATATTGTGCATTTTTTAATGTATTTTTGAATAAATTAATAGCACAAAAAATTAGCATCACATCACTGACCCTATAACAAGCGTGGTACGAATTAGATTTGACTTGCCTCCTGATTCCAGCATGGATGCTCAGTGGAGCATGTGTTTTTAATTTATTCTCTTACAGGTCAGCAGTGTATCTGTCCTCAGGGCTAATTAGGTATGATTTGAGTGTTTTTTTTTTTTTTTTGTGAGTGTGATTGGAGCTCTACTGTGTGATTGGATTCAAGAACATTTTGCATTTTAGAATCATTGTGGTGCATCACTCATCCACAAGCATGAAGAACGAGTTAGGAAGAGTGTGAAGGATGACAAGACAATCTAAAGAGAGAAATGCAGACTGACAGGCAGGAATGCCCCTCGCTGTGTCTGCGATGCTGAATTGTCCATAGTCTTCAGGTGAAGTCTATGGTGTCCATTCATATATCACTGGATATGGCAGCATCAGTCCAGATGGATGTGGTTAGATGTCTGTAAAACTTCTGACCTTTCACTTTTCTTGACAGGTCACAGAAGGGGGAAAGGGTGAAATGAGGTGTTGTCATCGGAGGAGGAATTTGAAAAATGATGGCACCTTTTGTAATGTGCTTTTAATTCTAGCCCATTTTTTAAATTCTACACTCTTGGTATTTTTTAATTAGCTCTGCATTCAAAGCTGCACTGAAGAGCTTTCATTTGCAAACAAATTGTCCAAAGCTACATAATTCATCTTTTTGAAGTGCCAGTTACAGGTATAAACCCGGCAGGAGACCAGACTTTTATCTGTGTTTGACGTGGCAAATAGAGATGTCCGAGACTGAAAAGGGCAGAAGGTCCCGTGGATGCTAACTCTTATCCTCCACCTCTGTCTTTTCCCTGGAAGACATGTGGTACGAATCAGTGCGAGAGGAAACAAAGCGGTATGATGCACTAGGGGTCCTTGTCTGTAATAATTCAAAACTTTTAAAAGATCATGGGCAAGGCATTGATTGCTTGGGAAAGGCTGGAGGAGGGACCATTAGCATGGCTTGGATCTTCTTTGAAGCTCAGCAAATTGTTTTTAGTTTTAGACTTGAGGGTAAATATCAAAGCATAAAGAGGATTGCTTTCTACCCTATAAAATCAAATGTCATTTTTGACCGCAACTTTAACTGTAAAAATATTTACCACCAGATGAGCAGAGATTTGTCAGCAGAGAGGGTTGAGGCATCAAAGGGGCTTTCAAATAAAGATTTAACTAGTCAGGTCGGACGTCAAGGTAGAGCCTAGATTTTTAACATTTCAAAATAATAAAATAAAACCATGTAATTCCAATTTTGTTTTTTTCTTTTTTATTTATAGTTTGGTTTGATTTTTTTTAGAGTCTTTTAGATGCTAAACATTTCATACACTCTAAAAATTGCTGGGTTAAAAACAACCATTTCTGGGATATTTGGGTAAATATTAGACAGAACACACGCTGGGATATCTTTACCCAGCGTGTTAGGTTTCCATTCATAAACCCATTTGCTGTTTGTTTTTTTTTGTTTGTTTTTTTTGACAGTGCTGGGTCATTCAATCTGATACTGGAGGCTTTTCATTTTAAATAATAAAAATGCACTCTAAAATCACTGTTATATCACTGTTATATATAAAGTACAGGAGCAGTTCATATACAAGGGAATGTCAGTCTTTTACAATCATAAAACACTCAAAAACTTTTAGTAACGCTTTAGGATGTCAGGAGCATCAAGCGCCCATTGGGAGTCTGTGGGAAGAAAACTGGCTGTTTCAGTTCATTTAATGACAATCTAATACTTAATAGTTAATCTAATAATTTTTTTTTTTTTTGAAAAGTTACATCAAAAACAACTTTACCTTCTCAGACATCAAGTTTCCACCCATCAAATGCATAGCATGACCACAGCTGCGACGCTAGCACACTGGTTCAAAAGCACTCCTATTATAGTCAGTGGAGTGCGCGGCAACTTTGTTACTCATGACAGCATGTTGCCGTCGTATTTTAGCCATGGTTGCGCATTTGTTTGGCAGCCTTGAAACTTCCATGGTGCCATCGGTGCGTCGTTCGCTCCGAGTGTCGATCCGGTGTGTGCTGTGTGTGAAGGCTAGACGTTAGCTGTGACGTACATGTAAACAAAAAAAATCAAAATGTGACTCTACGAACATTTCCCTATTTTTACAGTAATAATTGGATAGGAATACAATGTAATACAAACCTTACATTCATCAGGAAGTTTTCACTCAGAGCAGAACATTGACAAATGTATGTGAGGGGGTTCATCATTTGTATCAACAGTAAAAATGACCCAGCAGCTGAGTTACAGAAAAACTACCCAAAACTGGGTAGAAATATTAAAAAGAACCCAATAAATTGACCCAGCAGGCTGAACTCAGCATTTAAGTAAAAAAAATAATAATAATAAAATTTAAAAGCATTTAAAAATAACCCAAATTGTGTTAAATACGGACAAACACAGCGGTTAGGCTAAATGTTTGACCCAACCTGCTGGGTAGTTTTATTTAACTCAACTATTGTTTAAAAATTACTATATTGGACACCTAAAATGAACCCAAAATAGGTTGAAAATTAACATTTATTAATATGTTTAATAAAATAACATTTATTTATGTTTAACAAATAATAATTAAACAATAAACATTTATTAAACTGCTTATTAATAAATATTCACCCTTTACTGTTGCCTCTAGTAATTATGTGTCTGATTTTTAAACCTATTTTGGGTTAATTTTAAGCCAGCCTTATATAATTTTTAATCAGTAGTTGAGTTAAATAAAACTACCCAGCAGGCTGGTCAAACATTAAACCTAACCACTGGTTCTGGACAATTTTTGGACAATTTAAACATTTCACAGATCAAAAAAGTAGATTCAAACCTGTTTCGACAAAAATTCAGCATCAGTGTCCATGGTTTTGATGCCTTTTTTATACTTGTGAACAGTTTATACTTTTCTTCAGAGTATATTTTTCTCACAAAGGTTTCATTTATTTAATAAAAAATACAGTTAAAACTGTATATTTTGAAAAAAAAAAAAAAAAAAATTACAGTTTAAATTGTTTTCTTTTTGAATATGTTTTTAAAATGTAATTTATTCCTGTGATGCAAAGCTGAATTTTCAGCATCATTACTCCAGTCTTCAGTGTCACATGATCCTTCAGAAATCGTTCTAATATAGGCTACCTGTTTGCTGCTCAAGAGACATTTCTTACTATTTTCAATGTTGAAAACAGGTGTGCTGCTTAATATTTGTGTGACTTTTTGATCAATTTAATGCATCCTTGTATAATAATAATAATAAAAAAACTATTGACTGTGGTTCAAACAAAATAGTGATATTTGTGGCACAGAAGCTTTAATTGTTTTCATAGGCAGAAAAATGGACAGGTTCCCTAGTTAAAAATGTACCTTTAACAGAACGTTAATAATCAGAAAGTCAGTCAGTGCATGTTTGTGTCTCTACATTCACAACACACTAAACGGCCCATGGAGAATGTTGTCATAGTCAGAGCAAACATGTCGTTCTGATCATATTTCATTTGCTGTTAGGAAAACAATTTGGCAGGGATGTTACAACATGGCCTTGATCTCATTGAAATTAATCACACATCCTGTCACACAGCGTCAGTGAGTCAGTCAACACTTTTATTTAAGAGATGGCTTTCTTGGCTCGAGCTGCTAAACAAGGGCATACCTAAATAAGAGCAGTGCTCCAGCTGTGAAAGTTCCTCTTGAAATGATGCCACTGCACACTGTGGGAAATATCTGCTGAGAAGAGGTCTATTCCAACATCGCGACGCATCAGAGGCGTTTGCTATCTCCCACTAGCGTCAGCTTGTGCTGCCGACTGACAGCAGATGATAAAATCCTTTTTATCAAGCATTAATCAGTATTTGGACAATGCTGTGGGATGAACTAAATATGTTACTTCCTCCATAACTCATTTCAGCAGAATGTTAATTTTTTTTTGTAAATTGCCACATCATGTTTTTCAAGGATGAACATATGTTTTTGCTGTTCAGTGTTTCAGAAATCAGCCACTGTGGATTTTAGCTGAGGCATTTCAGACCATTTAAAATACTGAGAAAGGCTAGTGAAGCACGGGCTAAATGATGCACTCACATCCGCAACTGATTCTTTTCCCGAAGGAAATGCAGTAATAATCTGTAAAAAAGAGCATATATATACACTATGTTTGCAGGGACATAGCAACCATCTCTATAGTGTACATCCAGTAATTAATAGTTTTATTCAGCAAGAATGCATTAAATTGATAAAAAATTACCATAAAATTGGTAAAATAAAGAAAAGTCTATTTTAAATAAATGCTGTTCTGTTGAAATTTTGAATCCTAAAAATGCCATTGTTTCCACAAAAATATTAAGCAGCATAACTGTTTTCAACATAATGATAATAATAATAAATATTTCTTGAGCACCAAACCAGCATGATTTCTAAATGATCATGTGACGACTGGAGTATTAAAAACATTAAAAATCTTACTGACCCCAAACTTTTGAACAGTAGTGTACATACTACAGTTTTCACTCGTACACAAACAGACTCACACATTTTGACTAATACATACACATTAACACAGCATTTGACACTTGACCGTTGTTGACAATCTATGTCTAAACAGTGCTTAGGTTATCTAACGGCTCATAAGAGATGACAAATGATACACAAAACAGAGTGGAGAAGAGTGTGTTGTGTGTGGCTAGACACACTGGAAAGGAATCTCGCACTAAAGAGTCAGACTGATTATGCATGTACTACATCGACCGTGGTTGTTCTGAAGAAGCTTAGTAGTTTGACCCTAAAGTTTACAAATGCTGCACCACAATTAAATAAAGTTTGGTTTAGATTAGGCTAGCTTTAGCCAGATTTTACATTGGATATTAAGTGATCAAAGCCAGTACCAGAATCAGTAACAAAAATGTTATGGATACTACCAGGGTTTGACATTAACCCTCTGGAGTCTGAGGCTGATTTGGGGCTTGGGGAAGTTTTGGCATTCCTTGACATTTGTGCTTTTTTCAGTTGTTCATAAACATATAAATGACAAAAGTGTCATTACACTGTATTCAGCACAAACTAGGCTACAATAATATGTGAGGAACATGTATGTACATGTTTGAATTTTTGAAGGAATAATGTTTATGTGTGGTTATTGAAAAAACAAAAAACTTAAGTCACTGAAATAAGGACAAAAAAAGTATATTAAATCTGTGTTCACAAGACTTCTGGGTATTTGAGGTTGTAGACTAGAGTTTTTGCTTCAGAATTATGTAAAGATTATGCTGCCTACTCCTTCATATAAAACAATAGACAGATTTAGTTTTTGTAAGACACTTTAAGAAACACAGTATGCATGGAGGCGTGAATGATCATGAATAATGGGCCATTTACACCTGAGAAGACAAAATAATCACATAATAATGACCTGAAATGACTTGCATATTAATGAGGCCTTTCAGTCAGGTAGGCTGTGAAAAAAACCCTCTGTAAATATTGTCTCAGCTCATCATAAACAGCAATATTGTGAAATAGTATTACAATTTAAAATAATGGTATTCTATTATATTCTTTAAAATATAATGTATTTCTGTGATGCAAAGTGTCTGAACAATTATGTTACCTCTATGGCATTTCATATAGGCTTTTATCTTAAAAGCATGCACATTTGGAGAAATATTGATGGATTCTTATATATTTATGTCAATTTTCTATACTGAGAAGTAATATTTATTGTCATCAATATGAGTCCTGGATACTGTGTTTTCAATTCATACTTGCAACCGGAGGGCGCTCTCTTTGCACATTTAGTCAACAAATTCATATAAAGAAGAAAAGGAACTAGGAACTAACTGCATGTCTTCTACAGATTGCTAACCATGGCTTTAACATCCAAATAAACACTTTTCAAGACAATAAACACACGATTGAGACAATGTATGCATGTATTGCCTCTGAATTTGCGTCTGAATAGCGCTCCCTCCATGGGCGTGGCCGCATTAGCGGGTAATGAGCTGAATCACAGACTTCTGACATGGCTCTCTTTTCATACAGATTACATAAACACGGAATGTTTGTTTTCGATTTGACTTTAAAGATTTAAAACCTGACATTTCAACGTTTCTTTAGACATAAGTGTCATTTTTTTTGTCATTAGTATTCATAAGTTACAGTTCATTTTCTGAGAACTATCAGATTGGACTTCATTCAGAGGGAGAGGAGAGATCACGCATCATGTTAGTTTTCTTTATTTTACAAAAAGCACAACATTGTGTTTTTACTCTGAGTGTGCACAAATAAAAGAAGACATTCTATAGTTTCAATTGATATATTACTTATGTCTCTATGACAAGAAATTATGGAGTATTTTAAGTCTGTTTTGCTGCAATGTGAAAAAAATCCTGCAAAACGCGCCGGCGCGTTTTCAGACCTCAGGGAGTTAACACCAACCAACCCACCAAATGCGGATGGATTTCAGCAGTGTCATGTAACGCAGTCACTCCTTCTAGCCACTTTCGCTGGTTGAATTTTATATATAATATATACATTTTTCAATTTTAGTCTTTTAAGAAGGCATCTGAAATAATAAACATAATAAAAATTTCAAAAATATTGATTTTTCAATACATATTGATACTGAAATATCTAAAATTCTTCCAATACTCATTTTCCGTAGAATAGATACACAATACCGCTTTTTTTCTCTCTCATCTCTCCGACACACAAACCCTCCTCCCCTTAATTGGCTCCGGATGAATATTGTTGATATTCCAGACTTTATTTTTGTTGTTGAATTGCGTGTATTGTGCATAATTTTACTCATTCCCTCAGATTTTTTGCTCACACCCAAAGTGTGCGCACATAAAGCCTCCTTTCAGTACTAAATTGAGTTCTTTTTCGCTGCTTATTTCATTTAACAGTCAAATAAACTAAAATAATGTCAAAATGCCAGTCTTGGTGCGTATTCATGTAAACACATTCAGTTATTTTTTAAGTGAACATAAACAGTTGAGAAAGAAAACACTGTATAATGGATCCATGCGTCAGGTCTTAAAGTGACAGAAGCCTAATATACCTGCTGTCAAATTACAAGATAATATAAATTATAATAATTTAAAAAATAAATCTATATGGCAGTTTTCCCGATGGTATTGATGTCAAAATTGTGGTCAGTGAAAATGCTGAGTGGCTAGTAACTTTGTAAAACTACAATTATTATTATTATTATTCATGTTTTTAAAGATTAACTTGAAGTGAGTGTTAAATGACAATAGAAGTAATCTAAAAATGTATTATAAATATAGAAGTGTAATTTACCAGCCTGACACATGAGAACAACAGCTAAAGATATGGAAAATGATTTTCTCAGAACAGACCTGCAAGACATTTTGGATTGAAATCCACTGGTGGAATAGACTTTAGCAGGGGTGGGGAACTCATTTGGTGTAGGAGGCCACATTGGCCAGAATATTGCATTTGGTGGGCCAAGAACAATCAGAACAGTTAAAATTGAATTTGACACTTTATTTTTTACCCAAAATTAAATTCTTAGGTTGATTTACGTAATGATAATAGACGGGGTAGGCTACCACAGCTAACTCTCAACATGGAATGTAGAATTGATACAATAAAGTACTTTATTCTCAGTTTTAAGGAAATTTTAATTTTAAGGAAAACAGTGAGACAGCAGCTGATGCGCAATGGGAAAACAATGAGAAACAAACAACTTAAATTATCAGACAAATGTTTTTGTATGAGAATACAAGACATTAAGTCCTTTTGTCAAAAAGTGTAATAATAAACAAACAAATTATTGTTTATTAAACAGATTGCAGACATTCTGAATATCAACATGAAAGTGAATATCTGTGTCTGCACTTGCTGGGAGCACACAATTATTTTTTGTATTTTTTATTTCCCCAAGTATTCTGCTCTCCATTTTTTTTTTTCTTGAAATATATGCATTCTTAATCCACCTTTCATTCCTTTGAAATATCTTTTTTTTTCTCACTGTACAAATGATACATAACCATTACTTGGTTACTAGTAAGTTACAGGCCCATATGCATTTAATCTCATAGGTCACACACTGAACCAGAAGTGTCGTAATGCATCATGAGTGGCGCTGCAGGATTCTGAGCAGCCTTCAGAGTCGTAGCTGGGTGTGCTGGTGTGAGAAAACATAGTTTTAGACTTTTGAAGACGTAGTACCTCTGGTGTGTTAACCACTTAACATGCCAACAAGAGGACCTCTAGTGGATTTGCAACTTCATCTGTGTGTGGGTAATTCTGCAAATGCATTAGATTTAATTTACTTTGTCTGTAGGCCGCATGGAACGATCAGGCGGGCCATAATGTACCATTGCATGCTGAATGTTTTGTACCCCTGGACCCTAATATGAGTTTGTGTTGTCTGCGTTGAATGACTTTAATGGGAAGTGTTGGTAGCATGCTTTTGGACTTTATGTTGAAGGGTAAAACGGAGCTAAAGGCACACCAGGGTAAAAGGCGCGTTTGATTTTATTTTCCTTTAAACCATTAGATGGCACAAAACTTGCCACAGCACTTTCCAAAACATCTGATTTTCAAGATGCACATTAAACTTTGGCCGATCCTTGACGCGATTGCGTACCGCTGCGCAAAATTGATTCTGTGATAATTTTATCTAATATTTGATGTTTTTTAAAATGTTGTAGATTTAAGTAGCAAATAAGAATTGCTAAAAATAATTATTGAATATATTTTTGAGACAAAGGTCTAGTTAATGATTTTCGGTTTTGTTCAAGGTAATTAAAGCATCAGTTTTTCAAAAACGGAAGAATATGTAAAGGTATGGTATTTGGGGTAAAAAAGTGTCCCTGTTGTTGGGGTGAAAAGGCACAATAATTAACATGATAATAAAAAGCTGGATGACTTTTCAATTTGTTGACAGGACCTGGTTAGATTCAGGTGGTAAATATCATATATTAAGTTGGGTGTCCAGCTTTGAGATAGTAATCACCATATTTATAATGAATCCATCATATTCAAAAATATGATATTGATGATATAATATAATAAAATATAATTTATTGTTACTACTGTATATCTTTATTAAATTATTATGGGATCTCCTTCAATGCTGACACAGTTATGTTCTCTTTAGTTTCATTATCATGGACTTTTAGTTTGTTTGCAATTATGCATCTTGTGTTTCTTTGTTCTGTGTTCCCGCTCCTCATGATTAGTTATTGGCATCAGCTGTGTTCTATTATTTTATCCTCATCTATGTTTGCTTCCTCCTGTTCACTCAGTCTTTGTCCGATCACTGTTATGTTTGGTTGTGTTTACCCTGCTTGTCTGCCTGCCTGGAGCTTTACAATTAAACTTTGAATTATTATCTGTTCGTGCCTAACACACCATGACAAATGCTTTCAGAATCTTTACTTTTTAAAATAATTTTGTTTCTTTTTTTTTTAAATATTTTTTTTTGTATTTACATATTTTAATGACAGTATATTTATTAAAAAAAAATATTTTATTTATCAAAATAAACAGGAAATAGTACAAACTTTGCTAAAGTGATCATGTTTTTTTGTTGTGCATTTCAAGTAATATCAATCAAACTGCAGTTGGGTTGTTTTGATTAAGTAATAATAACTCCAAAAAAACTTCATGCGTGAGCGCGCGCACTAAAACTCAAAGGACAAACAAGGTTTCAGCATGTAAGACATGTATGGTGTTCAAGGACTTGCAGGAGTTTAAATTATAAAATCTTGATTGCTTTTAATCAGCTTTGACGAAACTCCTCTCAGCTGGCGCTTCTTTTTGAAGTGACTAGAAGCCTTGTCATCTGACCTGAATACTGCGTGCTGATTCGCAAAAATGGACTTATCGTTTCTGTACGCAAACAACAAGGGCGCTTGTCAGTTTCTGCTGTAAAACGTAAACTCGCGATGCCTTGACAGCGGACAATACCGGCTTTTCTGACAAAATGTATTTGGGGTTCAGAACGTACTATATGTGGAGAATGACGTATAGCAGTCAATTCATTTTTTAAAAGTGGCGTTTATCGGTTTTTGCAAAGGAACTCTTCAAGTTTTAACTTAAACATTATTAAAAACATATTACTTTAGCTAAAGTATTTATATAAATACCTTGTGCCTTTTGCAGCATGGGGCTGGTGAGCCTTTTCCCCATGTGTGGGGTAAAAGGCCCCCCTCACCACCTGATATGGTTTTTAAACAAAGCAATCCACTTTTATGAATTATTTTCTCTCAAAATCTGTTGTTCAATACAAACATATATATTTTTTCTATAATCATACACTATGGGAGTAGTGAAAGCACATTTTTCTTAGGCTTTGCATTTAGCCCCGTTCTACCCTTTATAAAGACATTAAACTTCGGTCTTGTGAAACTGAGAACGTCCTGCACTCCATCTCTTCACAGTTTCCCAATGTACAGAAGTGTTCTCCGCTGTGATGTAAACAGAGAAAGGAGATAGAAAGAGAGACAGATAAGAACAATGCAAAAACACATCAGAGGTCACACACTAGGGCCAAGCACTATGTAAGCCTTTAGATTTATAGCCATGTCCTGTTGTATTTGGTGTAAAAGTATGTTTTTATGGGAAAGAAGGCAGCACAAACATGATCAGACGTCAACTTTGACAATCCTCACGGTCTACGTGATAAGACACATTACACGAGAAAACAGGTGACCTGTGGAGCCTGTGTCAGCCCCGCTGAGTGATGTGGAAAGCTTCATTTATACACTGTCATGCCCATTTTTCATATAGCGTGTTTTTCCATCTGGAAGGCTGTGACACAGCTCCTCTCCAGGACTCCCGGGGACTGAGCGCGAGTTAATCTCCCAGGGATTCACTGCAATTTCCTCCACGGACCCCGTGGCATCAGTCCTGGCTGCTTTCTCTGTCAACATTAACTCGGTCCAGTGGGAAATCAAGAAATCCAAAATAAAAAAGACAATCCTTTATTACATGTCCAACCCAGTGAGCGAGGCTCTTCCTTCTCCCCGGCATGTCGTGGATGAGAGATGATATCTGGCATGCCTCCTGACCGAATGAGTGATAAGGGTTACTTTTTCCCATTAGATCTCATTCCAGTGAAGATGGGTTATACATGGCCATTACTTAAAACAGCTCATGTATTATTGCTGTAGGAAAATACACAAGCTGTTTTTTAGGAAGAATGGATCCCTTGAGGTGCTGTCGTTGAATGAGGAGGGGATGCTTACAGTTATTGGTCCACAGCCATTCATCGAGAGGGGAGAACTTTGTTTTCCTGACTTCTGACTCCTCATCCCCTTTTGTGACTCAGTGCAATGCAGTTAAGAGCAAACACAGAGTCCCTGTGGTCTCTCAACTGAACTGAAACTGCGAAACATGGGTCATAACACGAGCATGAATTCTGGCACACCTATTTAAAAAAGCCTTGATCATTTGAGGAGTGACTTTCATTTACTGTGAAATAATACAGAAAGAAAATAATTATGGTTTTGAAGTGGCAGATTTTCCAATTTGACTCTCTCAGTAAGAAATATTTGATTCTGTTCCCTTTTGATTTTGATTTGATTTGATTCAATTTATTCACATTATTTATTCAGATATAATGCCCATTTGGTGATGCTTTATTATAAATATTGCAGGTGTAACCCCTCCTGTTTGAACCGCCCTCTCTAAGCGGGACTCTAAACCGGGGTTTGCCGGCATGGGAGTTGGGCGCTCTAACAAGATCGCAGACTTAGCGTCAGTCGCTAGCGCCTGTTAAGATCAGGGGAGTGAGGTTTACTCACACAGCTCTTACTTGCTGGCCTCCATTTACACTCATCCCCCTAAACCTCACTCCCATCCGGGTCACGGCACCAAATTCGACTGGTTCTCCTGACCCGCTCCGAGTGAGACTCAGACAGCGGTCTTCGGCGTGGGAGTGGGGTGCTCTAACGAGGCTAAAGTCCACGGCCTCTAGCGTCAGTTGCTAGAGCACCTCTTGAGATCAGGGGAGTGAGGTTCACTCGCACAACTCTTACTGGCCAAGGACAGTTACAAGGTCTATTTTCAAAAAAAGGTCTACCACAGCTCACACAGAAGTCACTTTCAAACCAAGCAGCATTCTGTTGGTCAACGTGACAAATCCGAGTGATCAACTTGAACCCGCTGCCAAATCTGTGAATCTGAACTCTTTCACCCTAATGCAAAATTCCAGATTGTGTTGATTCTTATTGAAATGACTGGTTTTCACCCACAAACATTTGCAGAACAGCGGTAAATGTGACCTCACGTAACCCATCTATGAGAACTAGTCATTGAAAGAACCGACTCATAAGAGTCATTTGGTTCAGGAATCAGGCCACATTGGTAACTTTGTATGGTTTGGGTTCAAAACATTTCGTAAGAGTCATTTGTGCATGAATTGGACCGTATGTTCGTGTTTTATGTATGGTTTTGCTTACAGTGGAAACTATTACTGTTAACTTCTTATTGGTCACTGAAGGCATAACCAAATTAGGTCAAATATTTAATAAACAAGGGTAAAGGATTTATATGACTAACAGGAGTTTTATTTCTACAGAAATTTGCTGAGCTTTGTGCAGTCGAGGACTCCATGTGGGGTCTGTTCATGACTCACTTCTTCGCATCCATTGCCATCTCCAGTTTAAACCATTACACCACACTGTCTGTTTGATATCAGACTCATTGTATGGTCTCTTTCTTTTACTTATAGTGACTTGTGCTAACCCTCAGGCTTTTTAGAAACGTTGACCTTTTCAGAATGCAACATGAAAAATAGCAGTGAAGAATGCATCTATTATTGCCTGGCCACACTCTTTATAGCTTCCCTCCCTCTCTGCAGTCAACCCCAAATGATGAACACTCAAAGATAAATATATACTGTTAGTCACAAAGACTTATTATTTTCAACGTTTTTCTACCAGTGACTCGCCTTGTCAGGATTCATCACGGACCACAGGCACCACAAGAGTCATCTCTTCTAATAGTCTGACCATGGGCTTATGTAATAATGATATGCTGTAAAAAACGGGCCCTGCTTTCTGTTATGATAAGCAATCTGGGGAACAGACCATTTTAGTTGTGATTTCCAATTCAATGGGCTCTGAGAAACCAAACATCTATTTTTAATCTTGAATTCCCCACTTCAGAATGTGCAGATTTTCCTCCCTGTGTTTGAGACCCTGCTGGAGCCCTGCAGAGATGGGCTGACTGGGGAATGTGTGTGAAGCTACACTTTCTGCTAATGCTCATGCTCAAGCCTGCAGTGTCTCATGTGTGGCCGGCTGGACGGCGGGGTGGTGAGTGAAGCCAGCAGTGAGGTTTTTTGGGTGGAGGTACAACTTGAGAGCAGAGGTCAGCCATGAATGACCCTGACGAAGACCAGTGCAGTTGAACGTTTTGCTACTAAATTCTGGTCGTATAAATCACCTGCACTTGCTGGACACTTAACGTCACTGAAGATGGCAGGCCTGGGTCTCACCTCGGACCTGAGTGTTTACAAGCTGCTTGGGAAAGTTATGAGGAAGGAAACTGACTTACAGACTGATTCAGAGATTTAGTGAAGGTTGATATTTGTGACTTGTTATAGCACAAATATTTGCATTATATATGCAAAACTACCCCAGTGAAAAATAAATTTAATTCATACTAAGTATACTACAAATCAATCCATTAACTGACATATCGCTTGAGACTTAATGATATAAATATTATAATTCAACTTTATTTGGAGTACTTCTTTATTGCACATTTCTTAATATTATGCCTTTAATATAACTTTTTATTATTACAAATTGTAATAATATTTTTGTTTTTACTAGACTTGGTGAGCATAAGAGATTTTTTTTTTTCAAAAACAGTAAATAAAATAAATAAATAAATAAATGTTCAGACTCCAAACTTTTGATCAGTAGTGTACAATATATGAAAATGGTTATTCATTTGAGATTAATTAATAATTAATAGTGTTTTTTAATGATTAATTATTTTTTGTTTGTTTTTTGAAGATTACCTTTAAGTGAGTGTTAGATGACAGCAAAGGTCATTAAATGTAAAAATAGGGGAAAAGAGCATGAACAATTAAATAACCAATATGTTAACCGATATTGTACATAGAGTAAATATGCACATACATATGTGCACCCAACAGATGTGGGCACTACTTTGAGTGATTCGCTATGGCTTGTTAGTGGAGCACCAGTGATCTTTTTGCTCTCCCAAGGAGCATCTCTGTCATTCAACCTCTCAGATCTCTGGTCAGGAGGTACAGAGGTCATGACCCTGCCAGGAATGGGTGCTGGGAGAAGGTCTTTGTGTCAGCAGAGGTGAAAGGATATCAGAGCCGATGACTGACAGACTTATCCAGGGCCTTACAGCTCTGACACATTCAAACACAAACAGGAAGAGCTTGATGTGTATTAACTGAAATGAGTTGTGACTAATTAGAGGTGGAATAGTAGTTCAACACATATGAGATATGACCTGTGCAGAAAGGCCTAGACACAACAGATGAAATAGCTAAAAATAATCAAGAGTCCAAATGAAGTAATGAATCTATAAGGAACACTTTTACAAAGTGTTCACAATATCATACTGTGATGATCTGCCTCTTTTTTTTTAATTCAGAGGCTTTGTTGATTCTTTAATTGTGCAGATGCCAAAAGTGTACATTACAAACAATTTAGAATATTTAATATTTTTGTGTCATTCAGGCACAAAAACATATGCACCCTTAGAGACATTTAAAGAGTTTTGAAAATCAGATATTGTGCATAATTGTTTTTAATTCTCAGAGGAATCTTTTGATTTCAGCTACAGTCCTGTTTATGACACAAGCTGCTCTCAATTACTCTGCCCAGAGTTTAATAGACGCTTCAAAATCTCTCCCCTCTCAGCTTGTTAAAATCTACCACAGCATCTTTGGTTCACAAAGAAGGGGCAAACCAATGAGGACATTTTATTTGGATTAAAGTGAAGTTCATTTTTTGACTTTTATTACACAATGTCAGATTATTATTATTATTTTGTTACATTTTTTTTTTTTTTTTGGCAGTGGCTATTTACACTAAGTGCAGTGATAGATGCTATTTACACCAAGTGAAAATAGCATATTTTTTTAGCAATAGATGCTATTTTCACTTAGTGTAAATAGCATCTATCGCTAAGAAAATATGCTATTTTCACTTATTGTAAATAATTTAAACATTTATTTCAAATGTAAAACTTTTAATTTGACAAAATGCACTTTTTAAAATTGTACTTAAGTACTCTCTATAAGTATACACTTGAGTCATTCCACAAAACTGGTACGATTTGAGTCCCTCTGACCTTTTCCAGTGTATTTTATCTATTGGCTCACCAAAATATATCTTTAAAAGCTTTTTGTATTAATTGAAATGTCTCCTTTAATAATGTTTAAAAACATGACATACATTTTATCTTCATATTAGAAATTATTTAGTTTTTTTCAGTTGACACCAACTATTTTGTCATGTCCCTCAAGACCTTCTATGAGTTCTTGTGTTTGTCAAGCTTAACGACTCGACCCTGTTACATCAATTAAAAGATAGAAAACTATTTTAAAATTATCTTTGTTATTTGAACATTATTCATGATTTCTTAATATCATGCATGCCATGCACTCTCCATGTATTCACTAGATTTAGAGCAGTGGCCAATTTGGGCAAAAAATCACAACCCCATCACACCTACATTTTTATTATTATTTTTTTGTTAAGTTTATGAGAAAGTAATTTAAAGTTGTCGAATTCCGTCTGAAATGTTCAGAGCAATCATACGAATATTGATTTTAGTTCAAATTCTAAAGTTAATTATGAGGAGAGCTCCCATAGTGCCCACAACTTAAAATAATGACCAATAATAATAGGGATTTGATGCCTGTGATGGGAAAATATGTTTTTCTGGAAGTTAAATATGTCATTAATGTTGTGGGGTGTTCAGAAAAGTAATACATTTTGGTAAAAAATCTAAAAATGTGTAAGTCCAAATCGTACTGGTTTCGTGGAATGACTCACTTAAGTAGCCTGTTATTTCATTAGTATTTTTTTTCAAGTACAGTTAAAAATACACTACAAGTGCACATCAATGCAATTAAGTGTAATTCTTTTTCACATAGGTAGATATGAAAGTTTTACCCCAAATAGCACAAAAAGATTCTGCATCTTTCAATGCATTTGAAAAATTCAACTTCAATTATGCTTAAATTATTGATTTTTTTAGTAGTTCTAGAAGTCTTACAGTTATGACAGTCTATATGTTTTTATATTAAGATTTGAGAGTTTATAATACACTGAAACATTTTTGTTTCTCTTGTGTGTGTGTGTGTGTGTGTGTGTGTCGTGTTTTACTTCTCCCTCTCTCTGGGGTCAAGGTGAAGTGTGTCTTGTCTCTCCAGGTGTGCACAGATGAAAGATGTTAAGTTTAGAGATCCCTGAAGTTCAGACTGTGGAATGTGTAACATGTTTTTAAACATTTTCAGGTTTCTAAACCTGACCTGTCTGCTAAAGCAAGCGTGATGCAGACAGCTAACATGACATACATGGCAAGACTGCAGTAGGCTGAATGCATACTCTGCTGACATACAGTTGGATGGTAGGCCTGCAGGCTGAGTGTTCATACGGTTGACCTACTTGTAAAGTCTTCATGGATTAAAGCTGGATAAAAGGGATATAAGAGCTGTTTTCGGGTGATTTATTTACACAAGCTGGTTCTGGTTACTCAGTTGTGATACTGTTAGCAGTGTTATATCAGTGTAGGTTGGAATGTATACAGTTCATTGGTGCTACGGCACATCTGCGCAGAGGTCCCATGGAGTCGTAAGGCCTTACCACAGAGCAGAAAGATAAACAGAAACATTTGTGCAAATGCTTACTTGCTAAGGTGCTGCTTACTGGTCCAAGTGAAAAGAGCCCATCCCTAAATCTTGATGATATTCTGTTTCCTACACTGTGAATAATGTCCTGTTAAATTTATAGTAAAAACTGGCAGCTATGGTTGCCAGAAATTCACTGTAAAAAATATGGTGAAAGAGTTGCATATATTTCATGATGTTTTTTTTTTTTTCCTTTAGTCAATTTTATGGGTTTTCACATTTAAGATGGCTCATATTTTTACTTAAAAAACATTATTTTAACAATAATTTACTGTATGCATCACAAGTATAGCAGGGACAAGGAGAGGCGAGGATCTTTAGCAAACAGTCTTTATTCCATGAACATATAAACATAAAGGGATGAAGGGTCAGTCCCATATGGTGGAAGTGGGCCTAGAGACCAAGGCAGAGCCAGTAATTCAGAGAGCCCAGGTAGAGCCTGCGGGGCAGGGAGACAGGGCAGAATCGGTAGGGCAGGTGACCAGGGTGGAGCTAGCAGAGCAAGTGACCAGGGTGGAGCAGAAGACCCCCAAGGTGGAGCAAGTGGAGCTGAAGACCACCACGGCAGAGCAAAAGACCACCTCAGCAGAACAGATTGGACTGAAGGCATTTACGGCGGAGCAGGAGACCACCAAGGTGGAGCAGGCGGGGCATGGAACAAATATGAGGCATTGGCCGGCACTGGTCATGACGGGAGGAGTTGCTGTGGACATCACTGCTGGGTAAGTGTGTGCAGCCCAAAGACACAAGATGGTGGTAGCCATCACCGGAAGCACCCCGCGAATGTGGAAGGACCTCTGAGACAACCGGACAACTGGTCTCAGAAGTGCTGAGACCACCGGACTTGGGGCCAACTGGGCTTGGAAGCACTGAGACCACAGGACTTGGGACCAATGGATTTGGAAGTGCTGAGACCACCGGGCTTGGAACCACCAAAAAAAATAAAAATCTCCTGGGGAGACTTGTGTGACCATAATGTGACAAGACTCTGGTCTGGCGCCCATGACAGCTGGAGACTCTGGTGTGGCGCCCATGACAGCTGGGGACTCAGGTGTGGCATCCATGACAACTGGAGACTCTGATGTGGTGGCCATGAAGGCTGGAGACTCCAGTATGGCGGCCATGATGAATGGAGAAATTATATGGTAATTAATACCTTTGTACAAATTTTAAAAATAATTGTTAGGGTATTTTACAATTTTTTTTTATGCAATTAGTATAATCTAATGTTAAACTGTTTATGATTTTTTTTTCACTATATATGGTAAGGAAACCTAAAGTTAACAAATTACAGTTTTTGCTGTATCATTTCTGTGATTTTTTTTTTTTTCATCTCAGCAAATGTAAGTCAGTGTTTGCCCTTTTTCTAGGCAAACATCATTACTTATCATGTAGAAAGTAATAGCACGCCTCCTCAGCAAGCCAAAGGATTTGAGGATTCATTCATGTCCATAGGATAAATTATTCTCATTTTTGTCATTTGTTTCCCTAAAGATTTATTGCGCCTCTTGACCTTCCTCTTGTTCTGTATGAAAGTATCTCCCAGCATTATGCCTTTAAAGCATCCTCTGGAGTATCTTTCCATAATCAAACACAGATATGAGCAATTTCACATGGATCATAGCGGCATTCACATAGCTTCGCTTGTAGGGATACAGCCGCGGCTCTGGAGAGCTTTATCACAGAGAGAAAATTCCCACATGACCTGCGTGGTTGAACTGGCTCAGCATTTCACAGCTATTTTGTAAGAGGAGGAATGGATGCATGTTGTTTTCATTTTGATATTTCCATATTAAAGTCTCTCTCTGATGTAGCCCATCAAATGGATCATCAAACACATGTTTTTCATGTCATTTCAACTGGATTTGAATAGTTCAATTGTCTTAATCCACACAAATCCCCATGTGAGTTGGTAAACTACTTAACTGACCGCATCATTATCGACACAGTAAGCACAAAATGCTGTTCCTCGTTACACCAGCGGTGCGGCTCAAACCCCTTACAGAGTTCCTCCATGCTTTGGGGCCCAGTGGACCAAAGTGATGACGGCTCTGTTAGCCAATGTCCAGGTGAAGATAGGCACTTATTATAAACCTGTGTGCTGTCTCACAGAGGGAGTCAACCTGGGCCACCCTCATGAGGATTGTCAAAATCAGAAAACTTGATGATCAGAGCAGGACTTAAACTTTTGTGACATACTGTTAATAGGGGTTGTTTTAAAGGAATGTTCTGGGTTACCACAGAAAGTGTTTTGACTTGTATCTTTTATAGTGGGCTGTACCATCAAAACATTCAACCCAGACTTCAGCGAGAAGCGCCACTTGATGTCAATTTAAAGATGGTTGCGATTAACAAGCAAAGACCTTAGGTAGCTTAGACGCCATACTGAATTTAACTGAGATGAAAACGAGGCTGTGATGTATAGACTTTACAGTCTTTACAATGTCATTTTCAGTATAAAGGTCCTAGATCACATAATGTTCACACCTCACAACTTTCAAAAATGTTTTGAGGAGTTTTTGCCGTAATTTTTTTTTTTTTTTTTTTTTTTTTTTTTTTGCCATAATTGGCATAATAATACAAAATAAGTCTTGGCGGCACCTTGTGATGTACATGTGACCCCAGTTTCTACCCCAGCTAACAAAAATATGTTCTAAGAATGTTTTACTAATGTTCCTCTTAAGTTATGAAAATGTTTCTGAATGTTCAATTTCCAGTTTTTAAACGTTTTAAAAATGTTAAAGGAACATTCCATTTTGCAAACATTATGGGATGATTATTACTTTTCATTGTTATCTGAATATTCAGAAACAAGTAACATTAATTTAAAAAATGTTACATGAACATCCAGCTAGTATTTCAAGTCGCCCGTGTTACAGTGTAATTATACATTTAAGTACTGAGTAATAATAATCCACTTATCCTCTGTAGGGTCGCAGGAATCATCAACTTGTGAGTAATTTTGCCGTCATTCCATACAGAATAGATGTTAGTTTGTACAAAGAAGCAAAATGTGTTGGCAATAGTGCACTTACAATGGAAGACTATGTGGAAAATGTACAACCATTCTGTAAACACTTTTTTTTTTGGCCTTTACAATCTGAGTTGAATGCCACAAAATCTGTGGAGTTTAACTTGTATTAATATTGCTTTAAACAGTAATAGACTGAATTATATTTTATAATAAACACATCTACACTTACCAGTCACCCAGCACCCAAATTTGAGTGTATGTCTGGACTGTATTAAGTTCTGATTACAATTTGACTTCTGGGAAATCTAATTGGTAGTCTTGTGTTATTCTGTTTACACATTTTCTTTCTTTAGGGGCCACTTCCCTTTGCGCACTGATGAGGGTAGAACATCTGAACTGATTTTTTGACTTGTACTTAAATTAATGCACAGGGAAATCCTCACAAAAGGGTTTCTTTGTCAGGTCAATTTTAGAGTAACAAGGAGTAATGAGTTGTATTAATCATTTACAATGGCTGTATGTTTCATTTGAAATAACTTCCTGAATATATCATGTTGAAATAGTAATGTTGGAAGCAATTCATTGTGCCACAATATACGCAAGTTGCTCCTGTGATCAGCCTTATAGGCTCAATATGGTTAAAGTTAGGAGTAGTTTTGTGGTTAGGATTAAATGTCAGCTTGGCAGGCACAATGTGGGGCACCTTCCAACAATGAGCACATTACACTTTCAACAAACACAGTTTACTTCATAACTGTGACTAATCAATATTTGTACTCTATGAAAAAGAAGATGCTCATTTCACTTTTATTCTGGATGTTGTTTGTCCTCATGCTGCCTCTGTTGTTTTGGTCTAGGATCTTTTAAGTTTTGCCAGAAAGCAGTCCTTTATTCTGGTGAAGTATGTTGTTTTTCCTGAAAGAACTTCAAATGCTTCAAATGTTTTGATTGTCTGAATATCTGTAGTTGAATCACAGATATTGATCAGTTGTGTAATATACTAAATCATTAGGCAGACTATCTTAGTTCCAGCCCTTATCTCAGCACTTACATCTCTGGATTTCTGAAAGAATGTCTTCTTGGGTGTGAAAACTACACTTAGATCACTGACATAATTATCTCAGACTCAAAAGTAAAAGTAAAAAAAAAAAAAACCTTGAGTTGAGTCACTATCAGCCAAACATGAGAATTGTCTTAACCCTCCAGATGTGAGGGTAAAATAGGGCCTCCTCTGTCAAACTGACCCAAAATTATATAGTATATGTCAAATTTTAGTCTTTGACATGCTGCAATAAAGGTTTTCAGTTTATTATTGTCACGATCAGTGGCTGTAATGATATGCTTGACAAAGGAGATAATTAACTAAAAAACAGTCTTTAATAATACTCTTCAGAAGACACAGGAAAACGAAACCAATACTGAACATATATATATATATATATATATATATATATTTTTACCTGATGCGTTGGTGTTTTTCAATGTGCTGATGTTTGGCGAATTGCATGGAAACCAATGAAGGTCATTTGGTCCTCTAACATCATTGTAGGCACAACATTTGTACATCCTTTCAATAACACATTTGAAACTTTGTTGAAACTTTGCATGCACATTCATGACCCTATGTTACATGTTCCCTGCTTGTTTGGACTTTTATGTTGTATTTCTAGTTTCCTGTTTCCTTTTGTAGTTTCTTTGTAGTCCTTTTGTTTAATTGGTTCCCCTTGATTGTATCCACTGGTGTGTTTTGTTAATTGGGGTACGTCTCAATCAGCTCCCTAGTTCAGTAGGGAATCGGCCATTTTAAGGGCTGTCTCAATCGCAACATTCTTCCAGTGCACTGAAACATTCCCACAATGCAATGTGAAAACCAGGGTGCATCGATGCTCACTTGTTCCCTCAATGGAAGTTCTAAAGCACAAAACATAAATCACGTGAGCCAACTCGCCACACATAATGACACGTGATAGATGTTTTTTATATATATACAAATAATTATTTAATTATATGTCAGCATAAACATACATTACTAGACAGGTAATGAACATACGTCTCGGTTACGTATGTAACCCTCGTTCCCTGAAGGAGGGAACGGAGACGTACGTCAGTAGTGACCGACGAATTGGGATATCGCTTAGAGAGCCCTATCATCTTCGTGTAAACTAAAACAAGCCAATGGAATTGGCGTGCGATATTTGCATAATGCGCACCGCCCCCGACAGGTGTATATAAATAGGAAGCAGATGCAATCGCACTCTGTTTTTCGCTGAGGAGACAACTGGTGTCCGCACTACAGCGAGGGTACAGAAACTGTGGCGACGGGACGTACGTCTCCGTTCCCTCCTTCAGGGAACGAGGGTTACATACGTAACCGAGACGTTCCCTTTCAGTCGGTCACGTTCGACGTACGTCAGTAGTGACCGACGAATTGGGATCCCAACTAAAGCGCCACAGTTACGAAACCCCTTCCAGTGCCCAGCGCAAGCTCAGCCGCCCATAGCACCGGCTGGCGGTGAAGGGGGCGAGCTTACACCGAGAGAGTCTACTGCTGTCTACCACTACCCACTAAGTAAACTAGACACACTGGGAAAGCGAACCCGAAGGGACGCTGCGGAGACCACTACCTACCCAACGGGGGAGGAGTTTACGTGGGAATACACATATGGACTGGCCCCGGGGCAGTACGCATATGGAGTCCCTGGGATGGCTCCACCTGGTTAGGGGGAGACTCATCTGACAGGTGACAGCAGAGCTGGCTCTGCTAAGGGAAAGACACGGACTCGGCCCGTAGGGAGTTTTAAACCGTGGAAAATACACATATGGGACCGCTCACGTAGAGGGGTCACGACATATGGGCCCCAGCCAACAGACAGCGTCAGCGACGGATGTAGGCCTGGCATCAGACACTCCGCAATGTCCGAGCCGAAGGGGGAGGCGGAGGAACTCGACAGGGTTCGCCAAGCGGGGAACGCGACTGGAGTGAAAGTATGCACGTATCCGGCCAGAGGCGGGAATGGCATTGCAAGCCGACACTTAGAGTGGGTACAACACGTCTACCGACTAGTGGATGCGAGTACACGCGAGGATACCGGCTCTACACGTAGGCTATAAAACCTAGCGAACGTGTTAGGTGTCGCCCAGCCCGCAGCTCTACAGATATCTGTCAGCGAGGCGCCATGAGCCAGCGCCCAGGAAGAGGCCACCCCTCTGGTGGAGTGGGCTCTCAACCCGAGCGGGCAAGGCACGCCCTGGGATTCGTACGCCAAGGCGATGGCATCCACTATCCAGTGGGCCATCCTCTGCTTGGAGACAGCCTTTCCCTTCTGCTGGCCTCCGTAACAGATGAAGAGCTGATCTGAGGTCCTAAAGCTTCGCGTTCTGTCCACGTAAACGCGCAGAGCGCGGACGGGACAGAGCAAAGCTAGGGCTGGGTCTGCCTCCTCCGAGGGCAGCGCTTGCAGGTTCACTACCTGATCTCTGAAGGGAGTGGTAGGAACCTTGGGCACGTATCCAGGCCGGGGTCTCAGGATGACGTGAGAAGCACCGGGCCCGAATTCTAGGCACGTTTCGTCGACCGAAAATGCATGCAGATCCCCTACCCTCTTCAGGGAAGCCAATGCAACCAGAAGAACCGTCTTAAGAGACATTAGTTTCAGGTCGACTGATTGCAAAGGTTCGAAGGGATGACCCCGGAGAGCTGTGAGAACCAGGGTCAAATCCCAAGAGGGTACGGAGGAAGGGCGAGGAGGATTCAGTCTCCTGGCCCCCCTCAGGAATCTGACGATCAGATCGTGTTTCCCCAGGGACTTACCCTCAACTGCATGGTGATGTGCGGCAATGGCGGCAACATACACCTTGAGGGTGGAGGGAGACAGCCTTCGCTCCAACCCATCTTGCAGAAAGGAAAGCACGGATCCGACCGAACATGATCGGGGGTCCTCTCGGCGAGAGGCGCACCATTCGACGAACAGGTTCCACTTCAGCGCGTAGAGATTCCTAGTAGAAGGAGCTCTAGCGGAAGTGATGGTGTCTACGACCGCTTGCGGGAGATCACTCAGAACCTCCGCATCCCGTCCAGGGACCACACGTGGAGGTTCCACAGATCGGGAGGCGGGTGCCACAGGGTGCCCCGTCTCTGAGTCAGGGTGTCCTTCCTCAGAGGAATCGGCCAGGGAGGTGCTGTCACGAGGAGAATGAGGTCTGAGAATCAGGTCCGAGTGGGCCAGTACGGAGCCACTAACAGAACCTGCTCCCCGTCCTCCCTGACCTTGCACATGAATAGTGCGAGAAGGCTCACTGGGGGAAGCGCATGTTTGCGCAGACCCGGGGGCCAGCTGTGTGCCAGGGCATCCGTGCCGAGCGTGCCGCCGGTCAGGGAATAAAACCACTGGCGGAGGGCAGTTTCCGGGGAGGCAAACAGGACTACCTGGGCCTCGCCGAACCGCTGCCAAATCAGCTGGACCGCCTGGGGGTGGAGCCGCCACTCGCCCGCAAGTAGATGCTGCCGTGACAGCTCGTCGGCTGCACGGTTGAGCACACCTGAGACACGAGTGGCCCGAAGGGACCTCAGATCCTTCTGACTCCACAACAAGAGATGGCGGGCGAGTTGCAACATGCGACGGAAGCGTAGACCACCTTGACGGTAGGTGTACGCAACGGCCGCAATGCTTAGTGAGCGGACTAGAACGTGCTTGCCTGACAACAGCTCCTTGAAGCGGGCCAGCGCAAGACGAACCGCTAGCAACTCGAGGCAATTGGTATGCCAATGCAGCTGAGGCCCCGTCCAAAGACCTGTCACTGCATGCCCGTTGTACGTGGCCCCCCATCCCGTGGCAGAGACATCTGTGGAGACCACAGCGTGCCTGGACACTCGTTTGAGGGGTACTCCGGCCCACAGAAACGAAGGGTCCAACCACCGGATAAGGGTGCGACGGCAGCTCGGTGTCACGGGGACACGGAGCGTGCCGCACTGCCACGCCCATCTCGGGACCCGGCCGCGGAGCCAGTGTTGAAGCGGTCTCATATGAAGCAATCCGAGCGGCGTTACCGCGGCTGCAGATGCCATATGCCCCAGGAGCCTCTGAAAATCTTTCAGTGGAGCCGCTGTCCTGCACTTGAGCGAGCTCAGGCAGTTCAACACCGACTGGACGCGCACCTCGGTGAGACGCGCAGTCCGTGCGACCGAGTCTAGCTCGAGACCGAAACAAGAGATCCTCTACCCGGGGGCGAGTTTGCTCTTGTCCCAGTTGACCTGAAGACCCAACCGGTTGGGAGCTACAACCATGTCGGGTAGGACTTTGTACTGACATGCCCGACCCTCGAACGCAGACCAACCTAGGAAGGGTCTGCGTCGAGGCAGAATCGAGACATGAAAGTATGCGTCCTTCAGGTCTATTGCTGCAAACCAATCCTGGGGACGGTCCAGGATTGGCCGTAGCCCACCGCCCTCTTATGGTACAATGAAGTAGGGGCTGTGAAACCCCGACTTCATATCGGCTGGAGGGACCGGCTTGATTGTACCCTTCGCCAGGAGGACAGCAATCTCCACCCGGAGAACAGGAGCACTGTCCAACGACACCGGAGTGAAGTGGACAGCCCTGAAGACCGGGGGACGCCGGGCGAACTGAATCGCATAGCCGAGTCTGATAGTACGAATGAGCCAACTGGACAGGCTGGGGAGCGTGCTCCACGCTTCCAGACACTGAGCCAGCAGGACCAAAGGCACCACAGACGCACCGGGGGTGGGGCAGCAAGGCAGAGAGGGGACCCGACCCGGACAGCTTGGGGGCGGCCCGGAGTGGGGTCAGACTCTGCGAGGCAGCAGTGTGCATGGGAGACGGCGCACGGGACGCGGTCTGCACCATCACACTGCCACCTGCTGGCGAATGGGGAGGGAGCTGACAGCAGCGAGGCGGAGCCTGGCACACTGGCAGACACCCCCTGTTGTGACCTGGAGTTTGAGGAAACTGCTCCTTTTGTGGCAAAGTGGGTACCGCTGGACTCCGGAGAGCCAGCGGCGGTAGATGGACAGCCGCCACAAAATCCCCCGCGGCCCTCCTCCGGGGGTGGGAGAGCAGATGGAATACTCTCCCAAAGGGCAGGAACCTTCCGCTCCAGGTCGCCCGTCTCAGGGCCGAGTTTTCCCCGACCGCTTGCCACCTGGCTGGCAGAGACGGGCTGGGCACCACGTCCGCGCCCGGCACCCTGCTGTTTGGCTGGTGTAGGCTGCTGCTTTGCCAACTTAGCAGGGGCGGAGGAAGACGCAGGCGGGCGCCCTCGGCGACGAGCGGGCTGAGGCTGAGCCACGGGCGGCTGGGTGGAGGCAGCAGCGGACCGCCGTGGCATGACATGTCTGATAGCCTCAGCCTGCTTCTGTGCAGCGGAGGACTGTTGGGCACAGCTCTCCACCGCGTCGCCGAAAAGGCCGACCGGAGACACGGGGGAATCCAGGAACCGATGTTTGTCGGTCTCCCTCATGTCTGCCAAGGTCAGCCAGAGGTGGCGTTGCTGGGCTACCAGAGTAGACATCGCCTGGCCAACAGAACGCGCTGTCACTTTCGTTGCCCGGAGGGCAAGGTCAGTGGCAGCGCGCAGCTCCCCAAGCAGCTGTTGGTCAGGACCTTCCTGGGGCATCTGCGACAGCGCTTTTGCCTGATAGACCTGCAAAAGGGCCACCGCGTGCAGGGCAGAGGCAGCCTGCCCACAGGCACTGTAAGCTTTCTCAGTCAGACCGGCTGAGAATTCACAGGCCTGGGACGGGAGACGCGGCTCACCGCACCAGCCAGCGGCCGTTGGACACAACTGCGTCGCAACAGACCGCTCGACTGGCGGGATCTTCGCGTACCCCCTGGCTAGCCCGCCGTCCAGGGAGGTGAAGGCGGACGAGGGACCAGGCCCTGTACGAGCCCCAAGCGGAGCTTGCCAAGACCTGGTCACCTCATCGTGTACTTCCGGGAAGAAAGGCATTGGGGGGGGACGCTGGATTTGACCAGCGTGACCCCCGCCAAGTACCAATCGTCCAACCGAGATGGGCCGGGACAGGGTGGAGGGTTCCACTCAAGCCCGACGCACAAGGCGGCCCGGGAGAGCACAGCCGTAAGCTCGGGATCCGACTCGGGCAACGCTACCGTCCCGGGCGGCAGCGCGTCCGAATCCTCCCCCGAGGACTCAGGCTCACCTTCCGATGCAGCGATCGACATCTGATCCGCCGCCGGCACACCAAAGGTAACGGCTGGACAGTCCGTAGAGGGCCCAGCGGAAACCAACGGTGGCACGATGGGTTGCGGTGCTGATGAGGCGGCAGGGGCCCGAGGAGCGTTTCCGCTCGGCGGGGAAGCCCTGACCGTAATCCTCCGGTCACCCTTCCTATACAGCGCCGTACCGTCATTCCGGTTCCCGGGGCCGGAAAAACGGTCGTACGCGGCATAGGAGAGGGGACCCCCGCTTCCTGAGACTTCAGGAAGGAGAGTCTCGACCTCAGCATCGCGATAGTCATGTTCCCGCAATGGGAACATGAACCATCCACAAAAGCTGCTTCAGCGTGCAGAATGCCCAAACACGAGATGCAACGATTGTGCCCATCAGCAGGGACCAGGGAACGACCGCACCCATTAACGCACAGACGAAATGACATACTGTCAGGGTTCGTCTGTAAAGCTCTTTTAGAAGGGGAAGTCAACTCACTCGTGCTGAAGCACCCAGGGAGCGACGCGATGTGTCAGGTACACCACTCCCTGACACACCGAGGAACCGGCCCAAATCGCTGCCTCACACACACTCTTTTTTGTGTTGCTGTGAAAACAGCAGTTTAGAGCTTATAGCTCGGCTCCTCAGACACTCGCGACCTCGCTGCACGTGCCCTCTTCACCAGCACCAAAGCTCGCTGCAGATCCTCTTCTGAGGCAGTGTTTTAGTAAGAAAAACACACGAAGAAAGGAGTCTTCTAAATAGGACACCAGTGAATGGCTCCGAAGCGAAAGACAGAGTGCGATTGCATCTGCTTCCTATTTATATACACCTGTCGGGGGCGGTGCGCATTATGCAAATATCGCACGCCAATTCCATTGGCTTGTTTTAGTTTACACGAAGATGATAGGGCTCTCTAAGCGATATCCCAATTCGTCGGTCACTACTGACGTACGTCGAACGTGACCGACTGAAAGGGAACTCTAGCTAACATTTATAATTTATTTATGACTGAAAAGTTGCACGTATATGAAACAAGCAAAGTATGTATCATAATGTACTTTAAATAACATTAAAAATAATTTAATAAAGAGTTCTGCTGTTGTTCATAAATACCAGTGGTAATGTTGTACAATGAGGACATTACAATGTCAGTTTCCCAATGTGTTCTTACTGTCCTTACCAGTGCCCAAATTTGTGTACAGTACACGATATACTAGGGCTGCACAATTAATCGAATTTCTAATCGTGATTACAATTACGGATGCCACAATTAAGTAATAGTTCAAAGACACAATTACAAAAAAATTACCACTTACATTATTCTGCGTGCTTAAGACTTTTTTTTTTACTGGTTATCTTAAGGGTTTTTTTCCATAGTTTTAATTTTAGTTTTAGTATAGCATTATAATACCATGCATATTTTTGTATTATTTGAAGAAGAAACCAAACCAATGTATAGTTGACATTTGAGGCTTAATGCTATAGAAAAGCAACACAAGGTATAAAGCTATTCTAAACATAATTTAATAATTAATTAATAATCACAATTACAATTTCAAGGGAATAATCAACAATTATGATTTTTGTCACAATCTTGCAGCCCTACGATATACTGATTCACAACCTAGGAAGCTAAGGAGTTAATTGAGACGCACACCTTGTTATCTTGTCTGTATAAATAGCCCTTGTGTTTACCATGTTGTTTTTCAGGTCTTGTCTTTCTATAGCTGTATCTTGGTGCACTTAGTTTTGTTTACTTGCTTTTTTATTTTGCAGCTTTTGAGTTATTTGTATTCTCTTATTACTTTAACCTTCTGCATATGGATCCAACCCCTCCTAATCTCTCTCATCGAAATTCAATTCTATCTGTTAAAAAAAATATTCATTGACTTTATTGATGCCAAAAACCATTGATTTTTTTTTTTTTTTTTTTTTTTTTTTTGTGAGCTACAGGAGAGGGCAATCAATTTCAGTTAGTCTCTGACAATATTATACTTGAAATATAAAGATACATGGACTACTTTTATTATACTTTTATGGTGCTTTTTTCATCTGTTTTGGAGCTTGACAGTCTCTGGTCACTATGAACTATTGTTGTATGGCAAATAGGGCTGGGTATCAAATTCGATACATTTTAGGTACCGACTGAATTGCCTCGATACCATAGAGTATCGAAATTTTTCTTGTCAATCGGTGCCACATTTTGATACCTCCAAACGGAGCCAGGGAGAGGGGGCAGAAAAATGCTGTCGCTGTCTCTATATATGTATATATGTCTAAATATATAAAACCATGACGCTGTGTGCGAGAGAATGAGTGAATCAATGGTTGTGTGAATCAGTCACTCCAGATACTGTGAACAGCAAAACAGTGCTACATTGCCTGCACAAACAGCGGGACACGCAATGTTTTTAGACTAGTTATGGGCAGGTACAACACACAGCAGCTTTACATCAGCGTTCGTTCCTCAAGTCTGTGGAAACACGTGACCGATTCTTGACGTGCTCTAGTTCGCCTGTTCGAGCAAAGGCTTCAGAATGCGAGCAATTCCGGTGGAAAAGGGATATCAGCATACTGACTTGAAACTGTTTATTTTCCACTGAAAACTATTTGAACTTTATTAAAACTATTTGCATTAACTTACTGTGTTGGTTACATTTTGAGTCTTTGAGTCTGTTAAAAAGTCAACAAACTTAAAATATAAAACCAAAGATTTTTTGAGGTAATGTGTAGATGTAATGTAATGTTGTTAAAACAGTTTTTTTATTGAATTGGTATCGAAAAAGGTATTGTTCAAGAATCGGTATCGAAGTCAAGGTATCGGTATCAAAAAATTTTGAACGATATGCAGCCCTAATGGCAAGAATAGAGTAACATGAGGTTGACTAAATGACAAAAATCACAGCCATCCTCACACCTTTTCTTTTTCACATGCAATGCAAATACAAAATGTGAAATAATGATAACATTTGTTGCTAGCACATATTGCATATACACAATACCAAGCGCCGTGGTCCTCCGATGTTTGTTCTCTTTGCAAAGCTCTGTTATACCTACCGCAGACACTCATATACCAAACAGGTGGATGAATCATTGGAAACACGCACGGCTACCACACTGAGCTCTCAGGGTGTATATTTTAGGTTCTGCAATTATGCAATTAAAAATAAACCACATGGTAAGATTGATAGCACAAACTGGAGCAATAGGATCCTTTTCACATAACTCGAATGTGTGTACTTTCTGTTGCAGCGTGTGAATTACACAGATTTTTTTGGTCCATCTGGAGTCCAGAATAACTTCCCTTTAAAAGAGGCCTCTTCATAGCAATACTGTTTGCTAAAATATGTTGATGCCACAGCCATTGACAGTCAGTTCAAAGCCTGTTGTGTTAAAGTCTTACAAAATCAGGCTGGATTCATCCGCCTCAATCTGATGTCATCGATACACATGGAACGTTTTGTTTTGATATGCGTGTGAATATCCCCCCACCCCCACCCTCTCAGTCAGATGAAGGAGTCGACTTTACAGCCCATCATTTCTCAAGAGACCAACAGTTTGATGCGATCACATGATAGGTGCAAACCCCATTGTCCCCCATCTGGAGCCACTGAGGAATGAAATCAATTATGAGCACAGAGACCAAAACATGCTTCACAATTACAGGCAGTATTCTCAAGTATGTCTTTGAGGACACAATGGATGGCATTGTTCAGAAAGATAAACATACCTCTAAAACTTCATTATGTGGCTTCATTCATGCTTTGCTGGATGTCAGAGATCCAAATAAATCAGAGGATGGAGAAAACGCTCTGGTCTTTTATGGGGCGTTCAGTATTTGTTGTTGAATTATAAAGCCTGTCATTTCCTAGCGGGGTATCTGAAGGAGACAGGAAGATCAGATGGCTGTCTTGGAATCTGTGGACAACTCATCCCAGATCTAGTTTGCATATGGTCAGACATATTTTTCCACTGCTATATTTGTGTTTGTGTGCACACACACAAGAAAGAGAGTGAGAAAGAGAAGAAAAAAGGTACTAGCAATTCCAAAGCAAACATTGTTGTGGTATAGAGCGAATTTCCTGTGTAGTACTACGGTTTTACAGAAAACATCACACTATTTACTGTATGTCGTCATATTCTCCACAAGACGTGATGGTGCATTTTGATGTGTCTTGGCAGCTTGCGTGAATCTTGATACGGTTCAGCTCTCTGCCTCAAAAGACAAAGGCCTCTTCAAAGTTTTACAATGAAACAATGAAAGCCATACTTTTCAGAACTCCTGAGTGAAAAATGTAAACATTTATTTAAACAGTCTTCTCATTCTGCACTTTTGCATCATTCTAAGATCAGACAGATGAAGATATCACAACTGCCCACATCAATTTTCCCCCTTCCATATAAATGGCAAATCATACTCTTTTAGATTTATCTGAGGTTGTGTGAAATAGAGATAGTTATTGGGAAAGGGTTATAGCATAAACATATTATATTACTATATACACCAGTTACTTCAGGTCCTCAAATCTGGAGTGCTGATGTCTCACCACCAGTATCAGCACTGGGATTGTTCAGTGTTTTGTATCACTCTGATTGTCTCTGCATGTTCTTGACAGGCAGCATTATTTTAAATTGTAATACTATTTTACAATATTTACTGTTTTTACTGTATTTTTGATCAAATATCACCAATCAGGCATAACATTATGACCACTGACAGGTGAAGTGAATAACACTGATGATCTCTTCATCACAGCATCTGTTAGTGGGTGGGATATATTAGGCAGCAAGTGAACATTTTGTCCTCAAAGTTGATGTGTTAGAAGCAGTAAAAATGGATTTGAGCGAGTTTGACAAGGGCCAAATTGTGATGGCTAGATGACAGGGTCAGAACATCTCCAAAACTGCAGCTCTTGTGGGGTGTCAAAAGTGGTCCAAGGAAGGAACAGTGTGAACCGGCGACAGGGTCATGGGCGGCCAAGGCTCATTGATGCACGTGGGGAGTGAAGGCTGGCCCGTGTGGTCCAATCCAACAGATGAGCTACTGTAGCTCAAATTGCTCAAGAAGTTAATGCTGGTTCTGATAGAAAGGTGTCAGAATACATATTGCATATGGGGGTACATAGCCGCAGACCAGTCAGGGTACCCATGCTGACTCCTGTCCACCGCTGAAAGTGCCAACAGTGGTCATGTGAACATCAGAACTGGACCACGGAGAAATGGAAGAAGGTGACCTGGTCTGATGAATCATGTTTTCTTTTACATCACGTGGATGGCCGGGTGCGTGTGCATCGCTTACCTGGGGAACACATGGCACCTGGATGCACTATGGGAAGAAGGAAAGCCATCAGAGGGAGTATGATGCTTTGGGCGATGTTCTGCTGGGAAACCTCATGTCCTGCCATCCATGTGGATGTTACTTTGACACATACCACCAACCTAAGCATTGTTGCAAAACTTGTACATCCTTTAATTGGAAATGGTATTCCCTGGTGGCTGTGGCCTCTTTCAGCAGGATAATGCACCCTGCCACAAAGCAAAAATGGTTCAGGAATTGTTTGAGGGGCACAACAATTAGTTTGAGGTGTTGATTTTGCCTCCAAATTCCCCAGATCTCAATCCAGTCGAGCATCTGTGGGACGTGCTGAACAAACAAGTCTGATCCATGGAAGCTCCACCTCACAACTTACAGGACTTAAAGGATCTGCTGCTAACATCTTGGTGCCAGATACCACAGCACATCTTCAGGGGTCTAGAGGAGTCCATGCCTTGACGGGTCAGGGCTGTTTTGACACAATATTAGGAAGGTGGTCAAAATGTTATTCCTGATCAGTTTATACAGCTTGGTACATAGACTTCTTAAAAAAAAAAAAAAAAATCGTACTGACCCAAAAAAAATTTTTATTAGTATTATTTATCTGGCCTGAAATTATTTTTGAAAAATCCACTTTTCCAGTCCAGATTGAATCTGGAGTTCAATATCAATCCTAGAATCATTTTTAAGTATACAGATATAAAAATGCCAGGAAAGATGCCAACACCACATGCCTTTCTTATCCGAGTAACTCATACAGATCAAATTTTTCACTAATACTATAATGATGCACTTCCAAACTTAACTGTGCTCTATGGTGCCAAAGGAAACATGTTGCGGTATATGACCAAGCACAGGAGAAGAGAATCAGAGCACTTCTATTGAAAGTGGCTATTTTACTCTTGACTAATAGAAGGGTGCTCTCTCATGGCTGAAGTGCCTGAACAAAATGTTCTTAAACCAGCCTCTCACAGAGACGAATCACCAACAGTGTCTTATTAAAAACAGAGCAGCAAATGAGATGTCTTTGTTTTAGGTTTAAGACAGCAATTTATTTTGTTGTGCATAAAAAAAATGCATAATTTATTATAACTTGTTTTCAGATAATATATTTGCATTACATAATAGAGTTGTCTGCAATAAAATTAAATACAGTTAAGTCATAATTAGGTATGCTATAATATTATAACTCAGGCTGATAATGATAAGTCAATAAATAATTTTCATGTTATGGCTGATAACTCATAAATGGATATTAAATTCTAAAAAAAAAATAATCTGAATAAATAAAAAAGAAACACTTAATTCAGTCATTTTTAATGCTACTAGTGAATTTAGACATAACAACATTAAAATGTACAGTTTCTAAAATGTATATTGAGATTAAGATTAATTAATTAATTAGTTTTTAAATATTAACTAGAGTGTTAGATGACTTCAAAGCTAAACTAATTGCAAAAATACATTAAATAGTTATTTTATTAATCATATTTTTTAATAATTATGTAATAATTTAGCTTAATGTAAATATAATTCTACAGAAGAAAAATATTCATACAGGTTTGAAACAAAATTAGGGTTAGTAAATAATGATCTACTTCTGCTGACATTACTTCTACTTTGGCTGTTTGTGTTTCCTTTATAGCCTTTCATCCTCATGTCACTTAATATCATCTTCATTTTAAGATTTATGATTTAAACCCTCTTTATAGTGGCATAACAATAACAATCTTTCATTCCTAATGGAAGGGGAAGAATTATTGAGCTGTCATCGGGTATTATTCTCAAAGTTATGAGCACTTGGGTTCTTTTGACCTCTTAAGGACAGTGTTCGAGAACACAAAACATATGCACACATAACATAAGATATTTATGTGTGCATGTTCACTTCCCTGCATGCATCAAATACACAACAAGCCGTATAGTATAACCTTCTTCTGTGCTGGATATCTACATGTGTCCACTTGAAACAGTCCGCAAAAGAAGGAGTGTTTACATTACATGTATTGTCTGGAGTCTCAATATTGTCTAGAACTCTTGGGGTGCTAAAGCAGAAGACCACAGAAACAGGATATGCAGCTTTCATTTTCCTCTGTGGGCCAGAGATCTGTCTTCACCGGCTCATTCTCCAGCGTCTCTGCTCTTCTAAACAATGACACCCTCCCTGCTGAGATCTCCTGTGGGCAGCTTTCATATCAGCGTTAGCTGTGTCTGTTCAGCTGGGTGACAGAAATGTCTCAGACTCTGGGGCCGTCCAATGGGAGTGCTGTTTACAGCCTGTGAAAACACCAGGTCGCCACATCTGGAGCCATCTGGAACCTCCCAAAGTGGAGATCTCCCCCAGTCTGTCTACATATGCACAGCGTCTGTCTTCTCTAGAGGTCAAGAGGATACACGCAGACCTTACAGTTGTTCGTCAACCTTTTTTGTCTTATGTACCCCCATAGCCCTATCAGCTAGTCTTAAGGCTGATTTATACTTCTGCATTGGATCTACGCCGTAGCCTCTACGCCAGGGCTCGTCAACTGGCGGCCCGTGGGCCAAATCCGGCCCGCCAATCATCTTCGTCTGGCCTGCGGCACCTCAATCTCCCTCCTCCTCTTTTCCTGGCGGTGCGGCTAAATTTGGTTAGATACGTAGCCGCAGTGGCGCCTACAGATGTACGGCTATATACGCACTGTTCGTACCATGCACGCTCCTCCGAATGACCTGAGAAACATTTTCCGTGCAAATATTTCAGCAGTTATTATGTGTGTCCTGTATTTCTGTCGACTGAACCAGCGATACCAATCATTCATGAATTAATCATTCTTTTGTCCCGATTCTTTCTTTTCCATGAATTGGTCAAAAGCGCTTGCAAACGCTCTGAAATGATTATGATTCATTCAGACCGCTCTGTCACTGAATCATCTGAAGTCGTTTCTCGGTCAGTAACAACAAATACAGAACTACGCAGCATGGCCCAGTGGATAACAGAACAAAAGCTTAAAGAAGCTGTGTTATTCTCGGTCCCGGAAGCGTTTCAATTCGACACACACCTCTTGGTTACAAACTACAAATCGATGATTAAACTAGTTTTAAATCGGATGAAACAGCCTCAGAATTTCCAACAAGACTGATGAGAAAAACAGGAGAAACGTGGAATGAATGAAGATAGAAGACTTTTAAATCCAAAAATCACCACCCTTACAAACATTTACTATGAATGAACTGTAGTAAATTACCATGGTTTGTGGAAATGTGGAATATTTATATTGAAAACTATGTTATAGACATTTATATTGAAATATATTTATTGGGTGGGTAGGGGAATATATAATTCATGTCTTTGTGAAGGTGTAGTTTTTACCTGTGTTTAGGCGTTTTTTATAGGCCTATGTATCATATTATAATATAATATCATTTGACAGTGGTAGTGAGTAGCCATGTATGGTTTTACCTGTAGTTACTGTGAGAACATATTCGTTTAAACCTAATAATTAATAAAATAATTTTTACCAATAAGACCCTCACCCCAAATTTTTGATTTCATAATCTGGCCCTCGAATGAAACTACATTAAGAGCCCTGCTCTACGCCATTGGCCAAGCATTGATTTTCATTTATACTTATGCGTCGTTCGTATCGTCGTGCAATTTCACATGCAGACCACTCGTAGGCAGTGTCCATGTGAATGTTGCTGGTGTAACCCACAGTATCAAGGCAAAAACTGAAGAAGAAACAGCTTGTTTACAGAACATTGTCGGAGAAGCAGCAGCAGTGATGGAGGCAAATAGACAGCGACTTCTGTTGCAGCTTGTTATATCAAAGAGTAGTTATGTCGCAAGAGGAAATATGATGCAGAAAGTATAAATCAGCCTATAAAGGAGTAGTTCAACCACAAATTAAAATTCTATCACCATTTACTCACCCTCATGTGTTTCACATAAAAGATATCCAATGTTGTTTTTTGTCCATACAGTGAAAACTAATAGGGTGCAATGTTGTTTTGGACCCCAGTGATGCATTGCACAAACGAAAACCATTGGGTGTATGAATGTGAGTAAATGATGACAAAATTTTTATTTTTGGGAATAATGTACTCCTTAATCAATGCTAAACCAGATTTACTATAATGGATATCATTCAGGATTATTATTATGTTTATTAAAGTGACCATCATAGTAATTATTTTAAAGGGTAATGAAAACCTAAACTAAATTTCCTGAGATTTTAACATTGTTATGTTTGCTAAACATGATAGAAGACAATGTTACTATCTGTTAGCTTTAATTGTAGGAGAAAACTAGTTAATTTTAATCTCTCTTTTTTTGCACTATTTTCAACTTACGGGTTTAAATTTGTCTTTGCTAAATAAAACTGTATGAATTGAAGCTGTTGCTGTGTTGTCAGTCTCAGCTCTTCCCCCTCTACTCTGTGGCTTACCATGACTACTTTTGTAGCATTTTTCAAAACTATGGTGAGAACTGACTGGTGCTAAAACAGGGGGTTTCATGACCCTTTAAGCAACAAACAGTTCATACTGTGACACATGAGCTTGTTTGTCTATAGGACAATTAATTATTTTTTGTAAGTTTTGACAGTTTTACACTAGATAGTGCAGGCTGATAGGTCCTTAACTCAATCTGCTTGCAATCACATCATTCTTTATAGGGCACAGCTGATTGGTTCCTGCTGTATCAGTAGCCAATGAGCTCACTGCTCAACCTTCAAATACCTGGTCAGTGTGCTTTCAGTAACCCTTCACCTTCCCCAGCTCCACCTGTATAGATCTGCTATACCTGCTTACTTGCTCACAGCAGCATGTCATGTATATATGTAGTTCCAAAAACATTTATCTTGGTCTCATCACTCCAGAGTTGCAGTAGTCTTGTATCTTTGTCAGCATGGACCCTGGCAAACTCTAGGTGGGCTTTTTTTGTGCCTGGGGTTTAGGAGAGGCTTCTTTTGTGGACGGCACCCATGCATGCCATTCCTCTGCAGTGTACCCCATATTGTGTCTACTTCTTTAGATAACTGCAGTGAACTTGCATGCCGATTTCTTCAACCCTTCTCATCAGAAGACGCTCCTGTCGAGCTGTTTACTTCTGTGGACAACCTGGATGTCTCTGTGAGATGGTTGCAGTTCCATCTTTTGTAAATTTTTGTACCACTTTTGCTACAGTATTCTGACTGATAAGTAAAGCTGTGCTGATTTTCTTGTAGTCTTCACCTTTCTGGGGTAAAGAAATTATTTTCTTTCTCAGGTCTTGTGACATTTCTCTTCCATGTGGTGCCATTGCTGACAGCATGAAATGGGAAGGGGTTTTAACACCCTTTTATAGTCAACTGTCTGCTGGACACCTGTGTAATGAATAATTAAACTCACCTGTGGTTGAATTCTAGTCTAAAATTTCGTTTTGCTCCAGAGACTTTCACGTTTTTTTGGGGGGTGTACTCATTTTTGCATCACCCTAATTTGAGTAAAACTGAAAATTCTGTTCTCTAAGTTATATTATTAACCTTACTTTCATGTTATAAGTTAAACAGATGTTATATAAAACTTGTCTTGTTAACATTTTGGAAATTGTTTATGTGTTCATTGAGATATTGTTTAAAATGTTACTTTTCAAAGGGGGTGTACTCAATTACACTGAGCACTGTACCTACTAGAACCCCTGGTTGGCACTCACTAGTTTAGATGAGGTGAGGCCTGCTGTCATCCCCTCTCTCTTTCTCTTTATGCCTCGAGCTCAGGGTTGCAGGAAAGTCTTTCGGACGGTTGCCAGCATAATGAACAGAGGGAATGTTTTCACAACTGGTGAGCATTTACGCTCACTAGAGGCTTTCTTATATACAACAGCATTATTTCCAGAATAACAAGCTGCCTCTAAGGAACTCACGAACCACATTAATAAATACAAATGCTGTCCCTGCATTTCCTCGGCTCTGCCATTAAAGTTGGTTTTCAGAAAGAATGCAGCCTTTACAGAGTACCGGAAAAGATCGGTAAGATAAAAGCTATATGATATCATGTTCAATGTCTTTACTATGTCATGCTGCAGGGGTCTGAATTGTTAAGAAAAAGCAGAGAACTACGGGAGATTTACAGGGCAGTCAAAGAAAAAGGGGTCCTTATGATAATGAATAGATAAATCAGGTGGGAGTCTGGGGTACCAGCATGTAGTTGCCACTGGTATCAGAGACTAACCATCTTTAAGTGCTGACTGCTGTTGGCGTCTTGAAGAATTACATCTCATTCTTAAAGGGATAGTTCACCCGAAAATAAAAATTCTGTGATCATTTACTCACCCTCTTTCTAAACACATATGCTATTATTTTTCCTATGTAGAAATCCTCTCTCATAATGCAACTTTAAAGTTTCATTATTCTTTTCTTTAGTGTAAGACATGTTTTTGTTTTATTCCTGTAGCACAAACAGTTACATATATGCATTTAGGAGACTCTTTTATCCAAAATGACTTCAATTGCATTTAAGGTGTACACTTTATCAGTTCATACGTCCCCTAGGACTCAAACCCTTGACCGTGGTGTTGCTATCTTCATGCTGTACTTTTTAAGATAATGCTGCATTGTTAAGAATGGCACTGCATGGCAATGTTAAAGTCATGAGTTCGATTCCCAGGGAATGCATGACAAAATGTGTCCTTTGATAAAAAGATAAAAGATTCTGCCAAATGCATAAATGTTAAAGGTGTGTTAACATTCATCTATTCCCTCATTAATGAACTCATTAGTGACGGGAGAGGCCAGAGGTAAATATTTTCACTCCATATATAAATTCAATGGATTTTCCTCCCGTATGTGTGTCTGTATAAATTTATGAGAACATTTGGCCAAGCTCAGGTCATTCATCATAGGTGTGCTTTTCATGATATCAAGCTCAACAAAAGTTTGTGTTCTCCTTTGCCAAAGAGGTGTCGTTCGTAATTTATTTAAGACTATGATCCTCTGTCTCACTAAAGGAAAAGCGGAGAAAAAGATCAGTCTATTCACCTCCACCTCCATCTCTCTCATTTTATTTGACAACTTGTTTTGATGCCTTCAGCTGCCTTCAGCTTCAGCCAGAAAAGATTTGGATCTTCATTAATGAACTTAATTTGATGCATAATGACTTCTCAAACTTATTAGACCTTCCAGTAAATGTGACCATAATAAACAGAAAATTAGCTTATTCGCTATTATTGTATACCCTACAGCTGTGTTAATAGACAAGCCCTACACGTCTGCTAACGTGCACATGCCCAAAAGTCCTAATAAATATGCCTTTGATTTAAACAATATCAAAGGACAATACTGCTGCCGTGAATTGTTTTAATAAAGGGATATTAAATATAATTTTCCATGCTTTTCTCAGAAGTCTAATTATTACCTCCTTTTGTTTGAATCTAAATGACCAAATTAAATCTGTTTCCAATGCAATATATTTGATTACATTTGTAGATCAGTTCACCTGTTGATCTCAGCCTTGTTTTCTCTCATGAATTATTATGTGTGAGTTTCATAATGGAGTTTTCACCCCATCAGAGCTTTATGGTCACTAAATCAAGAGCATTTACTGTAACCCCAGAGACGCTCATAACTTCCTGCTCAACCTTTGCAGGAGCTCTTTGAAGTAAAACACCGGGGTGTCAAAATCAAATCCTGTTGCTCATCAGCTCAAATGAGCTGTTTATTCCAATCCAATGCCATAAAGCTTAATTTGAATCCAACCTCGGTCCAAATCAGTTATTAAAGCCAAACATAATGTATTCTGTAATACAGATACCACTGTGGTATTTTGGCAACATATTATAAATAGACGTTGTGCCAGGAACCAACACATTTCAGTGCATGCCTTATGCATTACTATGTATTTTGACACTCAGGTTACATTATTATTAGTAAAGTAAGACCATACTTCTAAATAATGAAGCATATTTTGTGGTATGATCATGTCTGTGGATAATTATTTTATATTGAACTTCATATTCTGTGTGCGAGTTTAGCAAAGCAAACATCTTCTCGTACAGAATAAGTCGGGTTGTGTGTTCCAGTCTGTCATTAGAATTTACTAGCCAAGCGTGACTCAAAAGATCAGGTTGTAAAGCCGTTTGCCGTTCACCTTTTGGGGCCATACGCTAACGATTATGATAAGATTATAGCGGCCCGGACTCCTTCCAACCTTATCGGTTATTTGAAACAACGAGGAGAAAATACAGCGTGCTGTTATTCAAAGCCATTCAAGGGAGAGAACAGCAGTGTGTTATTCTGTAGTTGGATATTCTGCCCATCAATCTCTCTTGTTTTTGAGTTTAAATAAAACAGCTATTGTTAGAGACAGCTGCGAAGGATGAGGTAGCCATTTCACTTGACATATGTCCAGTTTTTCTATGATAAACTGCTTCAGTAGGAATAATGCGGTTTTTGGGAGGCACATTTATTTGAAGTTTTGTTTTCATGTGCCTTACATGAGTTGGAAGACTGTAGACTATGTGTACTAGCGTGCAATTTTTACGAGGCAAGCTATAAAATAGGCAAAAATAAATGAATAAATAAATAGACTTACACTGAAGGTCTTTGGTATTTTTGGTCTGTTTTGACTAAAACACCAACCACAATAGTGCCAAAAACACTCAGAACCCTAGTGAAAAATAAATAAACTAAAATGTATTTGAAATATATTTACTTCATGCTAAGTATACTACAAATACATTTACATATTATGTACGTAATATGTAATAAAAATACCTTGCAATTGTACTTTTGGTATACTAAACTGGTATTCTTAAAGTCTGCTAATGTGTAGAAGTAGTGTTGAGGTCCAACTAAAGATATGCATAAATATATTTTAATTGTGCTAAAGTGGAACTATTGCAAGTATACTGTAGGTACACTTTATATATCTTGCATTCAAAGACAGATTTTATTCAAAGATCCTACTGTCCTTATCAATAGTGACATTAAAACACATTTTAGGCTTAATATTAAGAAATGTGCATTGTGTACTCAAAATAATTTAATTATAATTTTTATATCAGTAAGTCTCAAGCGATATAACAGTAAATATGTGCTGTACTTAGTATGAAATAAATGTATTTTAAATGTATTATTTTTTTACTAGGGAAGACCTTAACAACCGCATAACAACATCCTGATTTTTTCACAGGCAAGAGCAACTGACATTTTTTATCATAACATGCAAAAATCTAGCTTGAACTTAATTGTGCTTGATTAGATTTGCTCAGAGTTGTTTAGAAGCATCAGTTCATCTGTTCTGTGGTTTGTTTTTCATATGTTTTTAGAGGAGTTTAGGAAAGACTGCACACTATAATCACTTGGCAGATTCATTGTTTCAGCTCTTTAACCACGTTTAACTGCAGCTGAATAGCTTATATGGATCATATTAAATAAAAATCAGGACCATGGCTGTTTTTTTATACTGGTTTTTCCCTAGGACGTGTTCCATGCAAAACGTATGAGCATTTGATATCCATTTATAACGTCCATAAATAACAGCCTAGGCAGAGACTTGATTTATTGTCTTTTATCTATCTTGAGAGATGCCTGCCCTGTAGACAGTAGCAGGAAGAGAGGGCCGTGGAGACAGATATCTGCAACAAAGTTCTTCCAACGAAAGAGATACAGCAGATCACTGGGTTACTGGGGTTTATCATGAGGTTAAATGCTTGAAGTTCAGTTCAGAAATGCATCATAAAAACCGTAGCTAACAAATACCAATGCACCACACCACAGTATTTTTTTCCCATAACATATGGAGATAAGGTAATTATAAGTATAAACATAATGACATGCTGATAAAGACTGTATGACTGAATAATCTGATCAAACTATTTTTATAGAACTATTTTTAAAGGGGAAAATGTTGGGTTTGAACTCAAAGACAAATGCAGCATTTTCTCTAGAAATATTCTCTAGACATTGAATGCATGATATTTTAAGATGAATAAAAAGTAAAAGTTGTTTTAATTCTATGAAGTAGTGGTGATGAACGAGGCATGCACATTGGTTGGTAATCCAATAAAAAACATTACAAATAAAAAAGTTTAATAAAACAATGAAATATTTGTTTTATTAAATTAAATGATTTCGCTTGTGAAATAATGTGAATACATTCAGTATCCTGTAAATTATATCAGTAATAAATCATAGGGACACAGTTAGCAACAAATGACAATGATTCCTGATTTCTATATTGGTTGTCCAAATAAAACGACATAGTTAATTCGCATCTTGAATATTTCCAATTCACAGCCAAATCATATTTCATAAGCTTTTAAAGACATCATAATAGTCATAGGTGGAGAGATACAGCCTAGATAGTCCATATAGGCAGATCTTATGAAAGGGACATATATTATTTCTGGTAGGTAGATGCTTTGAACATCTGCCATTGCTGTTGTATAAATCTTAAGTCTTCTATTCTTTGCGGATAGGCCTTACGGGTAATTTAGTCATGGTTTTCATCCCAGTCTTTGATCTTTGTTTAACTTAATTTTTTTTAGAAATATGCTTTTGAATCAGTTGCTGTGATCTTTATTCGTAGTATAGGCCAAGAATAGCATGTTTGGAAAAGTGCACTATACTATTCTGCTTCCATATATAGTAGGACTTGTATACTGTTCAAAGTATGTAATTTTCTGTAACAGATTTTGTTTGTTTTACTAGTGAAACCACAAAAAAATAGTTTAATATTTAAGTATTAAAAGCACATCTATGGTTCAAGGAGAGAACAAACACATTATGTTGTGGCGATTGAGACTGTTGGTCGGTGTTGGCGGCAGGGTCTGCAGCGGAGCCTTGATATCCTAAGATGTGGATCAGCCGTCTTCATCTCAGTCTGGTCTGAATTTGATCTCGGGTGGGTGGGTGAGTAACGAGGGGGCAATTAACGGCTTCTCTTCCCTCTTTTCACACCCTTTGTGCCAAATGAGCCTGTTCTCTGGTGTTAAAAATTAAGGTCTTAACATATAACACCTGTTCAATTAATGCCCAAGGAATTCAGAATAAAAGACCATATTAATTACACACTCTTAGGCCGCTCCTAATACAACACCGATGGAGGGCTGGAGCCCTTATATCCAAGCACCTGACAATACTTTGCAATCAAAGTGTTAAGGAATTAATTAACGTTAAGTCTTTTTGAAAGCTAGGTGTAAATGTTATCAAGGGCTGGTTCCTTTTTAAGTACATTCATGTTGGTCTAAAAGCATTCGCAAAGGAAATGTCTTCCATGAACGTGCCGGATTTCATTAACTTGCTGCTTTTAAAAGTACTATGTGTGCGTGTGATGAGATCCACAGTCAAATATTAGCATTGAAGATCCAATTCAGGGTCATTGTTATTTCACTTAATGAAACAAATTCTGATTATGTGTGTTAGGTGAGCATTTTTGTGACTCTTTCTGTAGATTTTTGGTTAAAAGTTTCTGTCCTTGAGTCAAACACTTATTAATTTAGAAATGAAACAAATTGGCGTGCCCGAAAGCTGAAAAATGCTGCCTTTGTCAAGTCAAGTCAAGTCAAGTCACCTTTATTTATATAGCGCTTTTTACAATGCAGATTGTGTCAAAGCAGCTTTACATTGATAACTGGTACATAAATTCTGGCTGCATGGCAGCTCTTAAAGAATAGTGTCAATGCAGGCAGATCAGAAGCACTGTTGGATACGTTGAATATCAAATGTCAAGTCAAATGTCAAGTGTCCCCAACTAAGCAAGCCAAAGGTGACAGCGGCAAGGAACCCAAACTCCAACAGGTGACATCAGGTGGCAAACAAGTGGCAAATAGGTGTTAAAATGGAGAAAAAAACCTTGGGAGAAACCAGGCTTAGTCGGGGGGCCAGTTCTCCTCTGGCGAACAGTGCTTTTTTACGATTCAGGTTGCTATCATAAGTCCGATAGGATCACAACAATCAAAGTATTTATTTAAGTTCCATCCAGTTGAGGATTGTATTCATCACACCGGTATGGACGGTTTGTTGAGGACCTGTGGCACTGGCTGTCATGTTGATGATGTCTTCACAATGGATGATCTAGTCGACTTGATCTCTTTGTAGCATACGGAGGTAGGAAGGAAACAAGGTACATCTGAATACAATGATTGTGCCACATCCTGTCTAGTGAGATACCTTCATCTGATCAATTTTTGAAGGCATCCTTTGGTGCCTATAATAATCTTTGTGTGCAATTGCTGCCTGCAAAGTCATTGCCTGTTAGGGCAGCAAGGCAACAAGTCAGCTGCCTAAGCTTTCGGATGCAGCCTTCGTCTTCATGGAAGAGTCTTTGAATCATTCACTCAATTGATTTCAACTGAAACACTCAGCTTTGTTTCTCAAATTGAATGAGTTCACTCGATAATGTCCACTCTGGTTTTGGAGACCAATACAAATGTCTGTCCCCTCAAATAGTGCCCTAAGGGTATACGGTGTGATTTCGGTGTCATTCTCTCAACTGATTCGCTCAATAACACTGATTCATTCAGTAATGAAACACAACTTCTGCATGTTGCTTGAATATACAATAGTTGATTCTGCTTTGGCTTTGTTTGGACATCTATCACTGGCAGAGCAAAACTGACAAAGTGCTTGGCAATATTGCATATAAAATGCAAGTTTCTTGATTATTCATTTGTTTATTGAAATGTTTTATAAAAGCAGTCACACTTAATCCTGCTGTTGGTTTCTATTCAGAACAGCACCATACATCTTGATGTAGTCTGGTTTTAGATAAAGCAATCTTGCCTATGTGACTGAAGCACATGGAGGCTTTTCAGGAGTGCACTGGAGGCTCAAGGATGAACATAAGTGTTTGTAGTGAGTCTCTGAAGAGCCATTCATAATATCAGAAGGGATTAAAAGACAGGCTTTTGGGTCAAAAATCTCTTCCATTTTCAACAAATGGGGATTTTTACTGACTCATGTATCTTATATTTATGAACACACTTCTTTAGATAAGAGTGTACTGAAAATGATTTAGATTTAGAATATGTAAGTTATAATTTCCCATGACCATATGTTTACTGATCAGACTTAATTGTTTATTTTGAGATGTTTAAAGGGGACCTATAATGCCCCTTTTACAAGATGTATTATAAGTCTCTGGTGTACCAGAATGTGTCTGTTAAGTTTCAGCTCAAAATACCCCACACTTAATTTATTATAGCTTGTCAAATTTGCCCCTATTTGGGTGTGAGCAAAAACACACTGTTTTTGTGTCCCTTTAAATGCAAATGAGCTGCTGCTCCCAGCCCCCATTCCAAAAGAGGGCGGAGCTTTAACAGCTTGTGCTTCGGTTGCTCAACAACAACAAATCTGGAGAATCTCACGCAACCAAAATGATGATTGCCAGTAATGGTGTTCAGCTTTACATTGTTCAAACCAGAGTCGGACACTGATGGAGAGACTCAGGAAGAACTTTTAGAAAGCATCTGGACATTTCTAAATGGTTAGTGGATACATTTAGTTGCTGTGGAGTTGATTCAACTCATCCACTAGCATGTGTCGTCATGTTAATCTTTTGTGCAAATCCAGCATTGAATTGACCCTTGTTTGTGAAGCAGTCCAGTGTAAATTGACTGCATGACAACAACACTCTACTACAACTCTTCCTCTTCTCTAAAGCAGCCCAACACCCTTTGTTGCGTGTTCTCAGGGGCAGGGTTTATGTTAATTTTGGGGTTTCTGATGTCACCAACCCGGGAAAAGTCCCTACCAGCCGTTTGTTGTAGTCCTTAAAAAGCGATTTCTGTAAAAGAAAATATCTTCCTTCGCATTGAACTTTGAGCGTCGTAACTTTGCAATTGCTGTTTATGCTCAAGCAGCAACATTATACTCTAACTAAAGGTAAAAAAAATAATCATAATCAAGGACCCCTTTAAATTCTTACTTTGTTTTGCAAACCAACATGTTTTGGTTAATGCAATTTGTGAGTTTTTGTTGATAAGCATTATGGCGGTTTCAATTAGGAGAAAAGGAAGTGAACTCTACCTCTAAGAATATTTGGCAAGGGTAATTTCAACAGTTAAAGATGCATAAGCTAAAAAGTGCCTGACACACCTTTTCCCTGTGAATCTCCCATGCCCAGCTCATGCCCTGTGGAGGGAAGCCGATGTTTATGAGAGACATTATAAGGGTGTTGGTATAGATTACTAGATCGCAGAATGTGCAAAATGTCTTCCATATGATATCCACATATTCTAAACCAGACATTATGGCTGTCTGTCAATCATTCAGCTCATGAAAATTTTCACATGAACCATAATTTCCATTTTTTGTGTGAGCCCCTCAAATAATAACTAGCACCAGTTTGCATGATATGATGACAAATATCGTACTAAACATGGTTGCAAACCTTCAGACTTTAATAGAGTAATATAATCAAGTTTTATGCAAGTAATAAATGTTATAAATCTCATATGCTTCAACTTTTAACACAGGGCCTGTTGCAAAAGTTTTCTTGGAGTTTGGGGTGGAAGTACATCTTTTTCTGACAAATAAAAGCTTGAGTGCATTAGAATAATTTAATTTTAGTAAAGGAACAATGTGTACAGTATTGTCTAGGGGACAACATGTTTATTACACCCAGTTGTTTGGCAAATCGATAAATGCCAAACTTCACTTAACACTAACTTGATCAGTTTGATGTACAACATGCCAGTGGAGAAAATGAAACCAGAAGGACTCAGAGGATTAAATGAGACACAGCACATCTATAAGAAGGCCATAACTAAGACACACACACACACACACACACACACACACACACACACACACACACACACACACACACACACACACACACACACACACACACACACACACACACACACACAGCTGGATAATGGACACAGGTGACTTTTGGTCCACTATGGTTCATCTTGAGGTGCTCATTCTTTAATTTTCAGCATGATTAAATTTTTTTTAAATTTTTTTTTTTTTTTTTTTTTTTTTTTTTTTTTACTTACATTAGTACAAATGTGTTATCCTTGAAGCTAGTGTTCACCTAAACATTGACTTTTTTTTTAATTTAACCAAAAATATGTACTCAATGCTGATATTTTAAATTTAGTAAATCATGGTTCTCAGCTGTGTCCTGCCCAAGTTTACTGTTTCAATAGGAAATACAACAACATAGGACAGAAAACTTTGTGTCAAATCATTTTATTTATTTGTTTATCTTGTGTATTCCCTACAGTTGATCCCCACGGAATATTCACTTTATGTCTATTCACTTGAATAGTCATTTTTGGCCGCTATTGTGGTGCAGAAGGAGACTGCAAAGATTTTCTTTACTTGTCTGTCGTAAGGCTTCTTTTCCCACCTCTCTTATCTGGGGGGTGGACACTCCCGGGGAAGTTTCCACCAAAATTATCAGACCAGCTTGTGGAAAAGGATGTGTCCCTCTAACATTGAGGAAGGCATCAGTGATATCTGCATAGCCTGTTGCTGAGGACAAGAGCTTACATCATACAGTATATAGATTAAGATGCAGTCACAGTTATCGTTTACTGGGCAAAATCCAGTCAGACTTCTGTGTGAGCTGTACTTCACACAAACTCAATTGTATTAGCATACTTTAATAATATATTTTGAGCCGCATTTTGGTTTGTAGCTTCACCAAATATTAGTAAACCATAGAAGATCACATAGGATAGCATACATGCTGCTTTGCTAAAGCTATACGACATCCGAGATCTGATGATGACGATAATGCAGTAATTTCGAACGTCTTTTGTCAACGTCGGAAAGGTCAATGCTTTGGAGCATGCTTGGATTGGATTGATCACTCGAATTGACAGTTCTTGCACTTACCATTTGCCATAGAATAGAAGCACACAACTGGGAGATCAGCACTCATCCACTAGGATCACATTACTTATGACTTATTCTTTACATGTTTACACATGCGAGTATTTCTTATGTTCATATATTTGAGCTATTATTGTCATGCATGCAGGATTTTTCTTCTTTCCTACAAAAACCATCTTTGTGTTTCATTTGATTGGGTGGACCAGCTGTCAATCTGAGTGGCCCATGGCACTCTTGCATTTATGTAGCCTTGCCACTGATATGTTCAGTAAATATATACATTTCACCATCTGTCACCCTCTGTTCACAGGTCCTCCAGGAAAACGGGGAAGAAAAGGAAACCCTGGTGAGTACCTGTACATTACACACACATTTGTACATATCTCATAGTTTAAAAATGACCTGAACCTAACCTAAAATTACAGCAAAACAAATGTTGAGCAATTTTCAGCTGTTCTCCAGGAGAAAGACTTTCAAGATCCTCTCATGCGTTCCAGACCTTTCATTCTTTGCGTCATGTTTGATTTGTATTTCTTTGAGGAACCATTGAACAGATGGAAATGTCTGTTCATATTATGCAGTTTTGTAAAGACCTTTTCTCTTTGGTAGTCATGGTGACGTTTCTATCATATTGATCAGTGGGGGTCGAAGAGAGACATTCTCCTTGTCGTCAGTCATTTTCCCAGCATGCTGTTTGTTTTACTGCTGATCTTTTAACCTAAGAAACCTGAGAGAGCTTTGAAGTTGACAACACCATGATCCAGCAGGCAAAAATGCTCATAATTATGATGTAGCTGCATATTTAGTGTTTAAACAGAAATCAATGCCTTTCAGTTATTCTACAGGTAAAGTACAATGAATTTCATCTTACTGTACATTTTGTAGCCCGATTTTGTATTAGTAGGCAAGGCTGTGTACCCTCTGCCAGACTCCCCAGACAAAAAATTATATTTCACTAAAGTATTTTAAATAATCCCTGTACTTGCACAGAGATTACCCACATTTGCAGTGGCCATCAACCCTGATGTATTTTGTTAATAGATATTTAAAATAAATATATATATAAACAGTTTTAGGCCTTGAAACAAGCCAATAAGCAGTGTTTTCCAGAAGTATTTCTCTATCGGTCATCTGTAGCAGTTTTCAACCCGTCATAGAAAATGAATTGTGGTCTAGAAAATTTTTCAGAGCACCTCTTTGTGCAGCTTTCTGTACTGTGGAAGTATAAATGTCCTTCCCATGATAATACAGCCATAAAATACATATCAAGTAAATCAACTTAGGAGCAGCCCTGCACTCAATATACTTCTAGTGACAGAGTTACAATTTATATTATATATACACTCACCGGCCACTTTAGTAGGTACACCTTGCACCTTGCTTCGTGGCATAGATTCAGCAAGGTGCTGGAAACATTCCTTAGAGGTTTTGGTTGATATTGAATTATTGATAGCATCTGCTGCAGATTTGTTGGCTGCACATCCATGATCCATTCTACCACATCCCTATTTCTAGTTTTTAACAGGGCAACCCGCCCCAAAAAAGCGTATTTTACCCCCTGGAACATGATTTCTTTAGCGATTGGGCTAGTTCGAGAAGCAATTGGATGGGTTTTGTTGTGAAAACCTGGAAACCCTGCCTAAGATTAAGATCTGGTGGCCATTTTAGTAAAGTAAACTCATTGTCATGTTCAGAAAACCAGTGTGAGATGATTTGAGCTTTGTGACTTGGCGCGTTATCCTGCTGAAAGTAGCCATCAGAAGATGGTACACTGGTCATGAAGGGATGTACATGGTCAGCAACAATACTCAGGTAGGCTGTGATGTTTAAACAATGCTCTGTTGGTACTAAGGTGCTCAAAGTGTGCCAAGAAAATATCCCCTAAATCATTAAGCCCAAAGAATAGTTCACATTTTACACGTGTGCGAGAGTCAGCGTACAGTTTGCGTGAAGAGAATTTCGCCATCAGAAGAGTACAGGCACTGCCGGATTTTTGTAACCGCGCATACTTGTAAATGCAGGTCACACATGCACATTTAATTATTTATTTTTTTTCCCGCAGTAATGAGTTTATCCACAAAGTGGCAACCGTGCTCTGGGGGCATTGTTTCACAAGGTAGTCAAAGAAAAACTGCAGAAACAGAACAGACCGGAATTCATGCAAGCTACAGCGACGTTGGAAGCCTATAAAGACGAGAGATTGTGTGAAGAGGTTAGAAAATACAGTTTAATTTGTACAACTCTAGCATGGGTTGTAACTCGTGGCGAGAGATTGCTCAAAACTGTGCATGCACAAGTCAAATGAAGTATACTTTCCAAGGCTGTGCGTTTGACTGTGAACGTACACTAGCGTATTTATAAAAAAATGAAGTATACCCAGGGCTTTACACCACCACTAGCAGCCTGAACCGCTGATACAAGGCAGGTAGCTGACAGGAGTGGCACTGGTGTGGTTTTCTGCTGCTGTAGCCCATCTGCTTCAATGTTTGACGTGTTGTGTGTTCAGAGATGCTCTTCTACAGACCTCATTTGTAACAAGTGGTTATTTGAGTTACTGTTGCCTTTTTGGCCATTCTCCTCTGACTTCTGCCATCAACAAGGCATTTTCGCTCACAGAACTGCCGCTCACTGGATATTTTGCCTTATTCGGCCTATTCTCTGCAAACCGTAAGAGATTGTGTTGGAAAATCCTAGTAGATCAGCAGTTTCTGAAATACTCAGACCAGCCCATATATAGTCTTTTCATTATTATTAGTATATCATGCTGCTTGGTAAGCTAAACAACTAACTTGGTGAATTTATGCTGAGCCACATGATAGATAAATAATCAGCCTTGTTTCATGAAGTACAAATATAAATAGCCATCCAAGAAAAACGCTTTCCTGAAGTTGTTTCCTTCTGGGAGGTCCTTCTCTGCTCTTACCTGGAGTTATGAAAATATAATCAAATTCAGGGCATGTAATTGTCTTGCAAACCTGACTTGAACACACTCCTTTACACTTGCAAAATGTATTGTGCAGCTCTGTTTACTGACAGCTCTGGTCAATTAAACCACTTTTATAGTCCCTCGTATGCGATATAAAGTGGATTTTTCTGTATCTGGAAACCTTATGCGTAACGTAACGGCCCATTTCTGATTAATTCTTGGGTGGGTGGTGGCAGTAAATAAGGGAGATGTTTTTCTCTGCCGTGGGGCTGCTGCTCTGGTGGTCCAGTGCATTCGGTGGCAGGCTCACTATGTTCATCTTCAGTCTCATTGTCGTGTTCATGTTAATGACCATGCAAGACGACCACTGATGGGCCAAATTCATCACATCATGCTCGGCATGCGGAGCCTGGAAGTGATCTCAAAGCAGATATGATGCACTAACTGTGTCTTTGTTCTGAGTGTGATGACTTTGGCGATTGATGGGAGGACTAACAACCTCCAAAACACACAGCCATGGTGTCCATAAAAAGCTCCTCTCTTGCCGCAGGGCTCTGGGTGACCTAAACTTGACACAGTGGGAATCTCCTTTCCTCTATTCACCATGACATAGATGGATCAAATCTCCTGCGTGGCCGTGTGACTGAAAGCACTCTTATCACCGCAGCCATTAGTAGGAGTTATCGCTTGTTTACTTGGCTTTCTGATCCTGTCCGGGGCAGATCAGGATCCTCCCACCACCGTTTGTGTCTCCGGATCCATTCGGTGTCACATTCCACTCCTACTATCACATCCCTCAGGCATCAGAGCAGAGAGACATGCCAATGACTGTCTTGTGCATTATGTTCATTGTGTTGACCAAAAGCGAGGGAAATACCAACCCAGATGTTTACTTATGATGCTTTTGACACTGCAGGAGCTTGACCTCTTCACAAACGCCTTCACATTTTCCATTGAGAGCATGATTCAGCATTATCTGGTATATACCGCATGATTTTGTACTGCTGAAATGATGAGCCTCTAACTCAAATCTGATCATAGTAGACTGCAGACCACCACATAAATGTGAACTTATTTCACAAGAATGCTTTTTTGGACACCAGGATCATTCCCACACAACTGGAATGTTTTGGATTTCTTTCTTGCCTGAAATCTTTAAAGATTCTCCAGATTCATAGACTGTTGAAATCTGTTAAACCAGCACAGAATGAGTGCTGTTAAACATGTATTTCTGTAGACATTTTGGCCTTCTAAGTGCAGAATATCTATGTTAACGCAGAGCCTCCCACTATGAGCGGTAATTCTTTTACAGCTCAGAAGACTTAATGGAGTTCTCGGCTATGTTTCATTTTAGTATCAACTTTGTCTCAGATGTTTCTCATAAAATTCCTTTGCAAAAATAAAACTCGACACAAATGAGACAACTGTTCACATACAGCACGAGTACAGAGCTATAAAATGAGCTGCTCTGAAAATTTGATCTTAGAAGTATTTATTGAATAAAGCTTGAGTTAATATTGAAAACCAAGTCTTTATATTGCAGACTCTGGTATTTTGGCAACTTGGGCATGATTTGAGATGTTGTTTATACCTCTTCTGAAACTAAAGACGAGACACATGTGAGATGAAGTACTGAGCATTAGTGTTTTGAATTTGGCTGATTTAAATGTGCCACCAAGTTAAAGTTATCTACCAAGCTAACATAGATGAGGTTTTGTCAAACTTTTGAGCATGACTTAGATGTTTTTTTTTTACTATGTGCCATATGTTTCTATACTGTTTGTTTGTTTGCTAGTTATATATACACTGATAAAAATGATTCTGTGGTGAAGTAAATACTACAGAAAAAAAACAAAACAAATGCAATTTCTACATGGAAAAAGTTAGTTCAGGCAAGAATTTAAGAATTCAAGCTTGTAAAAATTAAAGCGTAAATATCAACAATCTAAAATTAAGTAAAACCTACTTAGCACCGGGCCATGAATAATTAATCAGGGTGATTTTTTTTTTTTTTTTTTTTTGCTGTTTTCCAGCTGTATTTACACAGTTGTTTGTAGTTATACTTAGTAACTTGTGGATTTCTGGTGTTCATTTTCTACTCAAAATGACACATTCATACTTAAATTATTTTTCTAATGTTACCGTCATTGTGTATTGTGTACACAGTATTGAAGTCTCTGTGTTTGGGCAAGTGCTGCATTATTAATATTATGTAGATATGCTGTCTGCATGATACCTATTATTTTCTAAGTTTAATTCAGTGTTATAATATTAAAGTAAAAAGTAAAAAGTATTGCCATATATAAACTTTATTGTAAGTTACTTATTTTCTTAGTAAAATTTAGTTAATTAGATTTTACTTAATTCTACATATGAAATTAATTAAATTAAAAATAAATAAGTAATATTTACTTAATTTATTTATGAATGTTAAGTTCAATAGTAAGTACTTTACTTTTTAATAACAGGTAAGATGTAAAGAGCAGTAGCAGTAAGATTTATTTAAAATGTGTTTGTACAGATTGTTACAAGGATTTTATCAAGTAAATCCTACAAGTTATTTTTTTGCAGTACTACACACAATATAATTAAATATGATAAAATGAATATAAATTAAATATTTATTTCACTAATTCCATTCAGAAAGTGAAACGTGTATATTATATTCATTCATTACACACAGACTGATATATTTCAAATGTTTATTTCTTTTAATTTTGATGATTATAACTGACAACTATCCCAAAATTCCCCAAATTCAATATCTCAGAAAATTAGAATATTACTTAAGACCAATACAAAGAAAGGATATTTAGAAATCTTGGCCAACTGAAAAGTATGAACATGAAAAGTACGAGCATGTACAGCACTCAATACTTAGTTGGGGCTCCTTTTGCCTGAATTACTGCAGCGATGCGGCGTGGCATGGAGTCGATCAGTCTGTGGCACTGCTTAGGTGTTATGAGAGCCCAGGTTGCTCTGATAGTGGCCTTCAGCTCTTCTGCATTGTTGGGTCTGGCATATCGCATCTTCCTCTTCACAAGGTCAGGCGAGTTTGCTGGCCAATTAAGAACAGGTCCTTAAACCAGGTACTAGTAGTTTTGGCACTGTGTGCAGGTGCCAAGTCCTGTTGGAAAATGAAATCTGCATCTCCATAAAGTTGGTCAGCAGCATGAAGCATGAAGTGCTCTAAAATTTCCTGGTATACGGCTGCGTTGACCTTGGACCTCAGAAAACACAGTGGACCAACACCAGCAGATGACATGGCACCCCAAACCATCGCTGACTGTGGAAACTTTACACTGGACCTCAAGCAACGTGGATTGTGTGCCTCTCCTCTCTTCCTCCAGACTCTGGGACCCTGATTTCCAAAGGGTTTACTTTCATCAGAGAACATAACTTTGGACCACTCAGCAGCAGTCCAGTCCTTTTTGTCTTTAGCCCAGGCTAGATGCTTCTGACGCTGTCTGTTGTTCAAGAGTGGCTTGACACAAGGAATGCGACAGCTGAAACCCATGTCTTGCATACGTCTGTGCGTAGTGGTTCTTGAAGCACTGACTCCAGCTGCAGTCCACTCTTTGTGAATCTGCCCCACATTTTTGAATGGGTTTTGTTTCACAATCCTCTCCAGGGTGCGATTATCCCTATTGCTTGTACACGTTCCCTGCGCCTCTCTCTTTTAATGTGCTTGGACACAGAGCTCTGTGAACAGCCAGCCTCTTTTGCAATGACCTTTTGAGTCTTGCCCTCCTTGTGCAAGGTGTCAATGGTCGTCTTTTGGACAACTGTCAAGTCAGCAGTCTTCCCCATGATTGTGTAGCCTACAGAACTAGACTGAGAGACCATTTAAAGGCCTTTGCAGGTGTTTTGAGTTAATTAGCTGATTAGAGTGTGGCACCAGGTGTCTTCAATATTGAACCTTTTCACAATATTCTAATTTTCTGAGATACTAAATTTGGGGAATTTTGGGATAGTTGTCAGTTATAATCATCAAAATTAAAAGAAGTAAACATTTGAAATATATCAGTCTGTGTGTAATGAATGAATATAATATACAAGTTTCGCTTTTTGAATGGAATTAGTGAAATAAATCAACTTTTTGATGATATTCTAATCATATGACCAGCACCTGTATGTGTGTGTGTGTGTGTGTGTGTGTGTGTATTATATATATATATATATATATATATATATATATATATATATATATATATATATATATATATATATATATATATAATGATGGCAGGACAAGTAAAAATCTGCCCATTCAAGTTGGCAGTGCTCAGAGCTGTTCCACCTATTCACTTCTATTAATCACACACAGACTTTTGCCAAATCTGGAGTTGCTCAAAAGTGGAAAAGAAACAAGGGTCTATTTATATCTGTGCTGCCATCCTTTGATTGATCAATGTTATGAGCCAGAACCAGGTTTCTGCGTGTGCAGGAATGTGTGTTGTGTTTGTATGCAGAGTGCGATTTGTAGGGGGGGACGGGGGGGATTTCCCCCCTTCTGGTCTATGTATCCCTGCCTCTGCTGAAAAAATATCCTCCCCGGGTGATGCTACTCCACAAACCACCAACAGAGCATATAAAATACCAAAAATAAAAAATAAAAATATATATATTTTTTTAAAACATTGTCAAATAAAATGCTGCGTTTATATAGAACTGTCTCTTTACAACCACAACAAACGGGACACTTCTCAGACGCGCATTCCGACTTCGCCTCAGCGCCAGGCGCAAGTCAAATGAGCGCGGAAAAGGTGCAGGTGACAACGAGTGAGCTTCAGTTGAACAACAGTGAACTGCGGTCAGATGATGTTAGTAAAACTCAGAAAAATGAACATGACTGTCCAATCAGCCATTATACTGTGCTCATGGCGCACACTCAAGAGTTGCATACGCAAATGCGCCAGCTCGCGCTGCATAATTATTTTATTATAGCTTAAATAAAGCACAAAAGAAACTACGAGCAATGATCGTCGGTGTTCTGTTGTAAGTTAAGTCATGAAATTACCAAACATGTGATTAAAGCTGCCTCAAAACTGTGCATGCATGTATTTGTTGACATGGTTTTAAATCTATTGTTATCCAATTTGTTGGCCTTAAAACATCTTAAAAATGCACATATGTACACCAGGGAAATCTAAATTTTCTCAGGGGAGCATGCCTCCAAACCCCCCTAGCAAAATACATTTTCTGACCTCAGTAATTATGAAACCCTGCATATGGCACAGTTTATATTCTATCTAATGAAATCTGAGGTAAATGTGTGTAAATAAATGGGACCAAACGCGATTGAATGTAAAGGGTTGTGTCTCGTTATTCTATTAATAACTACCGATTGATTTTGCATTTCTATCAGAAATTAAGAATTATTAGTGTCATTGTAGTGCTGCAAATATCTAATACTTCAAATCTCAAAGTTAAATCAGATTTTTTTTTTGTAAAAATGTTTCTGCCAAAAATAGTATATAGCTCCACTGTGGTTTTTAACTAAAAAAAAAACAAACAAAAAAAACATTTTCAAAACATCCCCCCTCTGGTTTTCTCACAAATCGCACCGTTTGTATGTACACGCTGACCTCATTGATTCTGGCATCTAAAGAGATATGCAACTCTCACATAGTTTTACTTCTTCATGTTGACATAAATGAGACAACATATTAATCATTGTATTATTTATTATCATAGCATTAATGTCTTCCACATAGTATTGCAAGACAGTGCAACAAATAGTTGTGACTGTTACATACAACTGTTTGTTTTTCTGTGTTTCAGGAATTCCAGTAAGTACCCCGTTATCACTGAGGCTTTAATTCAGAACAAATGTGAGTTGGTCTGGAGGTGGGCAGATACAGCATGGCATGATCTGTGTTGGCTTTGCAACCTTGATATAGACTGCAAAATGAGGTGAGATAAGAGGGAAGGCACGATATATGCTCCATGAGACAGTTTCTGAATTGACCGCACTCCATTTTTCACTGTCTGGCATCCATCCTGACCGCCTGTATCCTAATAACCAGACGTGCCTGGATAAAGAATCCAACAGCTGATACAAATCTCTTTGTGCCTTTGCACAGAATGCATAGTAAACACTAGTACATGTTCAAGTGTGCAATCCTCCCTATCATACTAACAATGCAGCAACACAACAAACTTTTATTGCTGTGGTTGCGTCATGCATTCCAACTCAAGAGAGTGTAAACATGCATGGTTGCCCCAAACACGTTCAATTTTCAATGAGCTATTTGTCACATAAGTAGTGTTTATAAATTGCAAACACACTGTTAATGACAACAGTGCAGCGTGGAGCACTTTAATAATGTCAGTTCTTGTACTTGTAGCCTACATATTTGAGGGTTTAGGATGTGAACAAACATTTTAGTTCTTTTTATTAATTCAGAGATCTGGTTGTTTTTTAATGTTTTAATTGTAATGCTTTTTCTTCAATAAATCCTAACAGGGCACTCCAGGACGAGATGGCTACCCGGTAATTTTCACTCTGGTTATACACTGATCACATCTGCTCTAACCACAGGCACACGCAGAACTTGAGGTCTCTTGTAGACCTCAGCTGATAGGCAGTGTTAAGTGTAGTAGTGCACCACCTGCTGGACATATTAGAAATTATTGCTAAATATATATATAAATATATATATATATATAAATATATATATATATATATATATATATATATATATATATATATATATATATATATATATATATATATATATATATATATATATAAAACAAGGCTTTTGGGTTTAAACATCAATAACATTCTTCAAATTACATTAAAATTCTGATTTATCACATGCATAAACTTTCCGATAAGACCTGATCTCTTATTTCTTTAATCGCCAAGAAGCTTGTCCATTGCTTTGCACTTACATTTTGAGTAAAACATGGGGGCATAGGTTCGAGTCTCAGTACCGGCAGGAGTTGTCTTTGGGGGGAGTGAATGTACAGTGCTCTCAATACCACTGAGGTGAGACCATTGAGCAAGGCACTGGACCCCCAACTGGTCCCCAGGCGCTGCAGCAAAAATTGGCTGCCCTGCACGGCTCTGGGTGTGTGTTCATTGTGTGGGTGTTTGTTCACTGTTTTTTCTACTCATTACTATCCGATAAGCTAATTTAAAGGGTTAGTTCACCCAAAAATGAAAATTCTGTCATTAATTACTCACCCTCATGTCGTTCCACACCTGTAAGACATTTGTTCATCTTCGTAACACAAATTAAGATATTTTTGATGAAATCCAATGACTCAATGAGGCCACCATTGGCAGCAAGATAATTTACACTTTCAGATGCCCAGAAAGCTACTAAAGACATATTTAAAACAGTTCATGTGACTACAGTGGTTTAACCTTAATGTTATGAAGCAATGAGAATACTTTTTGTGCGCCAAAAAACTAAATAATGACTTTATTCAACAATATCTAGTGATGGACGATTTCAAAACACTGCTTCATGAAGCTTCAAAGCTTTACAAATCTTTTGTTTCGAATCAGTGGTTCAGAGTGCATATCGAACTGCCAAAGTCACATGATTTCAGTAAATGTCTTAAGTGTTTTGAAATTTTAAAGGTAAAGCTTCAAAGCTTCATGAAGCAGTATTTTGAAATAGAAATTACTAGATACTGTTGAATAAAGTCTTTTTTTTTTTTTTACACAAAAAGTATTCTCGTCGCTTCATAACATTAAGGTTGAACCACTGTAGACACATGAACTGTTTTAAGTATGTCTTTAGTAGCTTTCTGGGCATCTGAAAGTGTTAATTATCTTGCTGGCAATGGAGGCCTCACTGAGCCATCGGATTTTATCAAAAAATATCTTAAATTGTGTTCCGAAGATGAAGTTGTGACATTTTGTAAAACGTAATAAAATCAAGAATCTTTGATTTGTTGATTCTCTTGAATCTTTATTTAACTGACACAAGTGCAAAGAAAAGATTTTCAGTGTTTTCACTGACCAACTTGATTGTATTTTTGTAAATATAAACCAATTTTGGGACAGAGGCATGTTTACCACTGTGTCACATCACCTTTCCTTTTAATTACACTTTTTAATCATTTGAGGAATTGAGGATAATAATTGTTGCAGTTTTGCAAGTGGAATTTTCGCCCACTCTCACCTGATACAAGACATAAAATCGATGTATAGCTTTCTCCTTTTGTTGCATTTCTTGATACAGCGGCAGACTGTGTTAAATGACAACGGTTTTCCAAAGTACTCCCTAGCCCATGTGGTTATTTTTAACACAGCAGCATGATGGTTGCTCATGCAGTGCCATCCGAGGGCTCAAAGGTAACGCACATTCAACAGAAGTTTCCTGCCTTGCCCTACACAGACTGAAATCTTTTCACAGTATTATGTATGGTAGATGGTGAAAGACCTAAATACTTTGCAGTCTTGCATTGAGAAAATTAGATTTTTTTTAACTTTTGTCCAAATTTTTGACAATTATCTCATGAAATTTGGCATGAAGTGGTGAGCCATGACCCATCTTTGCTTGTAAAACTGAATCTTTGGTGGATGTTCCTTCTATACCCAAACATGATACCCTCACCTACCAGTTCACCGGCTAATTATGGACTGTTTCAAAAGCATTTAACTTGGATATTCTGTACACTTTTCACTACTATTTGACCTCTGTCCCAACTTTTGTGGAGTGTGTTACAGCCATCAAAATCAAAATTTGTTTATTTTTACAAAATACAATTAATTTGGCTAGTGAAAACATTGAAAATCTTTTCATTGTACTTTTGCTCAAGAGAATGACCAAATCAGAGATTCTTGATTTTATTTCCTTACCTCTACGCCTACACAAATCTTTCAGAACAGAGAACTATTGTTCTTTCCAATAGTTTTGCTTTTAAAAGAGGCATTAGTTGCATGAAGCCTCCCTGACAGGCCATCGCAATCCAGATGCGATCAGTTGCATGCGTTGGCAGCCTCCGCTCCGCATAAAGATCAACTGGGAAATATAGTCCTGTGTGAAGTCTCTCCAAGCATAACAAGAAGAGAGCTGCTCCAAACTGAACCGTGTGCAGGACTGCACCACATGTGGCCCTTACCGGATTTCCAACTGCACTCAGAACCATCAGCACACAAGTCATCCGTTTCTTCTAGCTCACACTGAATAGACCGACATGTACAACCCCTGCATGCTCTCTTGTCACTTGTCCATTCTGAAAGCACAAGCACAAACTACTAGACCAAGACAGACAGCCCTATTGTCTGTGGTTCCTGGCTGTGTTGCTCTGAATAAAACACACAGGCAGAGAATCTTCAGAAATCTGTTTATCGTTATATTTGTTTTTCATTTTTTTGTCTAATTTTTAGGGGTGTGGCGAGATCTCGTGTCACGAGATCTCGCGAGACTAAATTGTGACGAGGCGAAAAGCAGTCTCGTGATAGTGTGAGGGTGAAATTAGGAAAGAATATGCCACCGCTACGTTTACATTACGTCTCCACTGTCGTTTTGCTTTTTAAAGAAATAAAAAACCATTTAATTCAGCTGGATAACGGCCGCCGCCGCTCCATATTCACAGAGTACACGATATCGCGAAAGTGAAAGTAAATGCGAGCTCGTATTCAAACGCCATGTCAATACCCCGCATTTAGAAAGCGGCTCCCTGATGCATGCAAATATCTCTCAATATGAAAGCGATCTTAGGCTGGGCTGTGTAGTTGTAAGCATCTCTCAGCTCGGTATCATGCTTAAAGAAAAATTTGGTCTCTATTTGCACTTTGAATACTGAGAGAGTGCTTTGATTATGGTTGCACTTATTGATTGCACTTAATAAGACTAAAAGAAAACTGTTTTTTTTTGTGGTAACACTTTACAATAAGGCTTCATTAGTTAAACTTTACATGAACTAAGTTATTTTAGTTAATTTTAATTTCAACATTTACTAATACATTGTTAAAATCAAAAGTTGCATTTGTTAACATTACTTAATGCACTATTATGAACTAACCATGAATGACTATTTTTATGTTTAACTAACATTAACAAAGATTAATAACTACTGTAGCAAAGATATTGCTCATTGTTGATGTTGGTTAATACATTAATGTTTATAAATGAGACCTTATTGTAAAGTTTTACCATTTTTATTTATACTCTTTTTATTTCTATAAACAATTTGTGGAAAGGAGTTCAGTTAGGTGGTCAAAAGTTGTAGAAGCTCATAAATCATGTACAGTAAGGTCTGAAGAGACTTGTATGAAATTATACAGGAGAGAAGCCAGTTTGCGGCAAAATGTTTTACAGTACTTGAGTATTGTTGTCTTTTACTGCATATGATAATTCACACTCAGAAAGTAGAACTGAAATGACATTAATTACAAGATGATTAGTTTTGAACATTTTAAATGCACCTGCTGATTATTTTTCTAATCATATTTGAGGATTTCTTAAAAATAGTGTGTAAAAATCTCGTCTCGTTCTCGTGAACTCAATCTCGTGTCTCGTCACACCCCTACTAATTTTACATTGTGTATACAAAGTTATGCTGACACATTGTTTTAATAGCTATTGCATTTAGATCTACCAGGCTTGTTTTACATTTATCATGACTTTTTGAGTAAAATCAGAAAGTGTTCACATTTCGTTTAGTTAAGTATGTTTCACAGGTCAGAGACTCAAGTCAAAGAGCTCTGTGCACAGACCCTTTCAGCACCTTCAGTGCCGTGGACAGCGACCTTCTGTCCTCTAGTCTGAGCTTACTGAAGCCAGTGATGATGGAATTTCCTTCTTCTAATCATTTACAACAGGGTCGACTAATTATTATTTTAAAAATATAATGTTTAGTTAAGACGTCAGCAAAGCTAAAGTTAAAAGGCCATATTTTCGCTGTTTTATTGTCCTAAATTTGGAATATGTAATTAAAATTTACCCTATAAATACATGTAATTGATCTTATTCAAAAATAAATAAATAAATAAATATTTTATATATATATATATATATATATATATATATATATATATATATATATATATATATATATATATATATATAAATAAAATCAACAACCTATTTGATAAAAGTCCCTGCAGTATTTTTTTCTTCCTTTTTGATAATTAATTTTCACTAGGATGTACGTCACAATACGGAAGAAATTAACAAAATAGAAAATTCAAATTTAATGCACAAGTTTATGATTGCCCTGAAATAATAATAAATTCTGTCTTTCTCAGGGTCCATTGGGTATGGATGGAAAGCCTGTAAGTACTATCTTCTCTCATTTTTTTAAACCAGATCATCTTGCATCACATCAGTTTTTAACATCATTGGTTTAACTCCACTTATCTGTAGGAGTTTATTATTGCTGTATTGCATACACTGCTGATTATACTAATTTTTTTTCTGATTTTTCTTTCCTTATAGGGACCTCCAGGACCAAAAGGCAGTCAGGTAGGTTTGAAAGTGATTGTATAATTGTGTGTTGCCAGTATGCAATACATCTTAGATTCCTAATGCAGCCACATCTGGTATAAACCAGTCACACCTCTTGGTTTGTACAGCACAGGTAAACTTCAGTCCATCACCTCATTCATAAGAGTTTGATGTTGGAAAGCATCATTCAGATCTAATTCCTCAGGTTCCTCAGGGGCCAGTTGCACCAGCTGTGTATACTGTAAGTTAAAACTTACCCTAGTTGTGGCACAAACTATGCACTACTGAATAATAGACTTTGAAATGTAACCATACTTATAAAATAATTTATGAAAGCCTAATGTAAGATTTCAATTTTAATTATCAGGTTTGTTGTATTAGTATTTATTACTCATTACTTTTGCACACATTTCCCAAAAATTCCCCTTTAGTCATTCTGCTGACTATAGTAATGTTGCACCTGCATATCAGCTAACTCGTTAGACTAACGCTTTATTGTGATGGTCCCTCAAAATACATTCTACTGACTGTAAGTAACTTTGCAAGTGCATGTCAATTTATTCTAACCATAACCTTATTCTACTAACCGTAACCCTAGCCATAAAAAGTCTATTAATACTCAACTAATTCTCTAATGAGAGTCAGTTGACATGTTGGTGCAACGTTTCTTATAGTCAACAGAATCTCTAAAGGGGACCATCAAAATAAAGTGTAACCAAAATGAAATACATATTTAAATGCCATATTTATTGTATTTCATGATTATATATTGTATTTCAAAGATGTAATTTATTACCATAATTAAAAATTAAATGCATGCACTACTTCTCTTTACAAATTTGAAGGCTGCTTATTGGATCTGTAAAAGTCATATTTTGTGAGTATACATTGCAGAGGACTTACCTACTAGCTTTCTGGCTTGGTACAAGTAAATTAAGTACAGCGATAGTTACAAACTAACTAGTAGTTACTAAGAACCCAATTGTGGACTTAGCAAATTTCATAAGACTTTACGAATGGCTCGTGCAACCATACCCAGGTCTCTGGTCCTCCTCTTATACTCGTATATGTGTTTACATGGGGGAGGCCAGGCCTCAATGTCAGTGTTGTGGGAGAAATGAAGTGGCCAAATGCCTCTTTTAAAACCCATTTGAAGGGTAAACATTGGAGCAATTATTTGCTCAGAACTGCACACAAGTTGGGTGCAGCATATCAGCGAAATACCAACAGCTTTCGCCAATTACGTCCAAGTTTAGAGTCACTGGTTTAAAATCACACTCAAGAGGATGGATGTTTTCTTGCTAAAAGCAGAAGGGCACTTTAGTCAAGTGTTTACTTGAAGGACCATTGAAGATTAAAGAAAAGAAGGGCGTGTTTTTGACTGGGCACACATGAACAAGATGGTCTGCATAAACGACTTTACGTAACAGGAGAGATTACATCTCAACCTTATGTAAATGTTCTCCTTGTGTGTGTTGAAGTTAGTATCATCTGATGTAGCTTTCACAAATTGAGGACGAAATCAAGTGAATTAACAAGTGCTGTCATTGTTGGGTCCAACAATAACAACCTCCAATCCAGTCCATATTTTACAGCATATGCTGGCATATAATGATTAAAACTCCAGTTCGCTTTAAAAATATCATAAGTGACAAAACCCAAGATTCCTGCTGTACCATTTTGTATCTTCATGTTTTGAGCTCAAGTTAACATTAAGTGCACTTGGGACAAGAGCCTCATTTTAAACATACTTTGAACAATACCACAATACCACTGCACTGCTTTCTGAGATGAAGCTCATACTTATTAAACAGCACACAAAATTACAGCGTTTGAAGAGCCATAGTGAACACGACACCACAGAGAACGATGAAGCTGTGATAATCAGAATGTGTCTTGTTGTTTTTGTGGTCTTAAGCAAAGTTTCCTGCACAGGCCGCCGAGCAGAATAAAACCAGAATAATATCATCCACTCCCTCAAACCCTCAGCCCTCCACTCATGAAGTAAAAGCTCTTATGTAAAATTAAATGCAGGAATCTTTGCTGTCATTAGGAATGGAATGTCATAACATTGTTTTATCTTCACTCTTATAAATCCCTCTCTTCATATTTTGTGATAAATGATAAATGTTTTTCATTCAAACACTCAGATTCAACCACTAAAACATCTGCCAGTCATTTTTGAAGGTGTAATTGGTGTGACTTGTGGTTTGCAATGGAAATAGCCTGCGTTGTTGGGAACGATTTCTAATCTGTCATTTTGAATCTTTCTCTTCTTTTGCCAGGGAATGCCAGGACCAAAAGGAGATAAGGTATATTCACCCCACAACACATTCCAGCATGATAAATTTACAATTTATGGAGCCATCAAAGCGTAACAATGATAGTTTTGCTCTAACTGAAGCATTTTGACCCTGTAACCCAATGAAATTCAGTAATAAGTAGAGTTGCTCTCTCCACAGGGTGACCAGGGAGACACTGGGCCCAGGGTGAGAGTCACATCTAATTTTTTTGCTCAGTTTCTTCAGAAGTCTGAGTTTATAGAGGTTGCACTGATCTGAGGATGCCTCTTGACCTGGAAGTCAATTTAAGTAATTTCCTTTCAGATGGCAGCGCTTGGTTGCTAACAGTTTTACATTCTGAGGTTGATAGAAGTTAGATCTTTATCTGTTAAAGTAATTCAAATTACAACCACAATATGGTATCAATCACTGTTCGTCTGCCTCCTCCAAGCCTGTTTTCACCTCATCCACAAGGGGGAAAGAAAAAAAAAAACGTGAGCCTTGACAAATCAGGAATCCGTCAGTGAAGATCGTACCATTTTTCTATCTATATCTACTCAAGCTATCATTTTAAATCATTTGGCTCCCCGTGCTGCTTTTCCACCACACCTCATGACCATTCAGCACAATTAGAAACATGTGCTTTGGCTGCTCTCTTTCTTTATGTTAAGAACATGTGTTGTGTGCACTAAATTGTTTTTGCTTTACGGCATCACAGTCTGACAGTAGAAAAATGAACCAAATCATTTGGAGTGGTGACATGAGAAGTCAGGAAAAGCAAAACAGAATCTCCCATGGGCCGTGTTCCCATTTTTATGGATGTAAGAGTCACATTAGCGCTTTTTCAACTCCAGTTAAGCAGGAGTATGACCCCTTGGAATCCATTAAAGCTCTCATGGGACAAGGACCCCTTGACCTGGAAGTCGATTAAAGCCGTGTTTCCTTCCAGATGTCAGGACTTGGGTTTGTAGTGCAGGTGGATAGTTGACCTTATGCTTACTCTTGACTTGTGACTTTTGCCCTTTGCCCAGACACAGAAGAAGCAGATCAGACTCACAAAGTAGTCTTTGTGTCATGGGAGGTAGCTGAGAAGAATGTTCTGCGGAGTTGTATGTAGGGTTGTGCACCATTCAGAACTGAACTGAGAATACTGTTCTTGAATTTGAATTGAGATAGCAAACACAGAATTGCAATGAAATTAAATTTAAAGATGGTAACTTTAACCACATTTAACAGTACATTAGCAACATGCTAACAAAACATTTAGAAAGACAATTTACAAATATCACTAAAAATATCATGATATCATGGATCATGTCAGTTATTATTGCTCCATCTGCCATTTTTCGCTGTTGTTCTTGCTTGCTTACCTAGTCTGATGATTCAGCTGTGCACATCCAGACGTTAATACTGGCTGCCCTTGTGTAATGCTTTGAACATGAGCTGGCATATGCAAATATTGGGGCGTACATATTAATGATCCCGACTGTTATGTAACAGTCGGTGTTATGTTGAGATTCGCCTGTTCTTCTGAGGTCTTTTAAACAAATGAGATTTATATAAGAAGGAGGAAACAATGGAGTTTGAGACTCACTGTATGTCATTTCCATGTACTGAACTCTTGTTATTTGACTATGCCGAGGTAAATTCAATTTTTTAATCTAGGGCACCTTTAAAGAAATTCACATTCAACAAATTTTAATTAGAAATTAGTCTTTAGAATTAGAAACTTTGAATGATGACTTGACAAAGACTAATTTGAAAGTCTGAACATTCTTGAAATTTGAAGGGATATTATAGGCAAGGCCTTACTGATTACAGATTATCGAGATCACACATAGCGTAGACTTGAAAACAACCCCTTAAAACAACTCAGCAACCACCCAGAACACCCAAGCAACTAGAACTGTCAAAAGTACTGACTTCGGTACAACATTGGTACTGAAATTTAAAAAATGTGCTGCTTTGAGTGCTGTTGAGCAGATTCGTAAACACCTCTGATTGGACATTGTGTTGACGCGCTCAACATATATGTCTGTGATTTGCTTCAATGATCAATGCTTCAAAAAAGTTATCAGTCTTCAATGAGCGCTTACACACATACACTCGCTCCCACTTTCAGAACGCTTTCAAAGCCAATCGCAGACTTATTCGATGAGCATGTCAACACAATCAGAGGGGTTTCCGCTCAACAGCGCTCAACATTTATAAAATTTCAGTACCAATTGTTACTGAAGTCAGCACTTTTGACAACTCTACAAGCAACAAACTATAAACTGCTTAGAAACCGCAAAGCAATATCTCAGAAACAATGAAAATCATCTTAGCATCATGGTGGAAAGTTATGCAAGGCCAAGCACCTGTTTTCTGCTGACAATGCAGAAATCTAGACATGCTGTGGTTGTTCTCTACACAATTTCAGTACTGTTCCTGCAGAGTATGTTTGAATATACAAAAAAAAAAACCTTGACAATCTGTGAGAAAGGAAAATCATGAAAAAGTTTCTCCAAGGAAAAAGTAGCCTTTCTTCACGAATCCGTTGCAGACCTATCTAACCGCAACTCTAAACATAAACCTCATCACCATGTGCACCCATTGAAAGTTAATCATATCCAGAAGGTGTATGGGCTTGGTTTCTTAAAACATAATAATAGCCAGAATAACACTCACAGGATTCAGTTTCAAGTTGAAGCTCAGAAATACAATGTGAGATGTCATCACCCTCCATTATATGTATCCTAACAGTGTCATTCTCCGAATCATCTCCTCTTTCCCCCTTACGTCATTTCCTGCCTCCGTTTTCTTCTATATGACCTCTGACCTCCCAGGGACCACCGGCCTACGCTGCCTCTGCAGGCCTGCTCAGTAATCAGATTCTCACGGTTAAGGTTTGTCCCTCTCAGCCTATCGTCCCTGCATCTCCTGACACATGTGGCTGTCCATGTTCACAAACATCTGTGCCTTCATACCTTACTCTGTTTTGCTATTTTTTCCACTTCTCCTTTGTTCCCACAACCTCTTACGCTGAGGGAAGACTGTGCAGGCTGAATATCTGTTTCTCCAGCTGTGATTACTGGCATCCCTGCTTTGTTTCTTATGCAGTCTGTCCATCTTTCTCATTATCTGTCCTCTGCCGTCAGATGGTCTTCCCTCGCCATGAGCATGGCTTTCTCTCGGCTACAACTGACCATCATACATTTCACAGGCGCCTTCTAAAGGTAGAGCCAGACTTGTGCAAGCTTTGCTGCTTTTCTCATTTTCTCCATTTCTTCTGTGTGTCCTTGTGTCCTCAATTAGCACATTTGGCAGTTTACAATGTTGTGTTGCATTCCTGCTTTAAATTTCAAAGAGAGGGTAATTGTTGTGTTTATTGACAAGTGACAAAAACATGTCTGCTAGACCACAGCAAATAATCAAGGCAAAAAGCTATTTGCCTTTTTAGCAGTAGAACTGACTTGCATTATCTTAATATGTTAAACAAGACATCCCCCCCCCCCTTTTTTTTTTTTTTTTTGCGGAACCAAAGACACTTCTTCATAAGCCGCGTTTCCACCACAGGAACTTTCCTCAGGAACTAGGGACTTTGGGATGGTACTTGGTGTGTTTCGACCGCAGGAACCAAGGTCTAAATGAAGTTCCGGATAAAAATTTCCCCTTCAGAAAGTTCCTGCTCAGGAAGTGGTACTTTTTCAAAGTTCAGGAACTTTCGGGGGTGGACTTGGGTGCTGAACATGCTGATTTGTTGAGTTCACGCAGCATTTTGATTGGTTGACTCCACGCAGCATTTTTTTTCAACCACTATTTTTAAAAGTCTGTTGCGGTACGTGAAGTAAGAGTGTTTGTTTTTTAAATCAACAATGGAGTTTAATAAATATGACCGATGGACCGACGACGAGGTTCAGGCTTTATTAAGCTCATATATCGCAGTCCTACGTCACTGGACTTCTCTTCACTGTACTTTAGACCGCAATGGAAACGCAGACAGCAACGGGTCTGGGGGAAAAAAGTTATGGGTAATTTCGGTGGAAACGCGGCTAAAGATAGCTCTTTGAAGCTTTGGCCCCAGAAGCATTTTACATGCTGCATCTGAATACAGAAACCAAACTTTCAGTTTTAGTACATCAGTGCTTATATGAAGTCAATATGAAACATGATTAATATGCAGGCAAAGTAAAGTACCTATTTGAGTAACCTTAAGACTACAGAGATCAGAGGCAACAATTAAACTCTTTTCAAAAATACTTGTTCTCTCTTTGTCTGTAGGGTGATCAAGGTCAGACTGGGCCCCCAGGTCCCCCAGGACCTCCAGGAACACCTGGTCCCAGAGGGCCTCCAGGAAACACAGGCAGAGATGGGCCACAGGGCCACCCAGGAGAGCCGGTAAGACACTCAAATTCTATCTCACATGGTCATTTGTGCCTGTGTCTTTACTGAGCTCACTCATTCTACAGCTGTTGTGACTCATATATGAGTCACACTGTGCTTACGACCCCTGCTCAGAAGACCAGGTGCAGCTTCTCACTGAGCTGAACCCTGTGCTCAGTGTTGGGTTCAGACATACGGCATTTCCTTCTACACTTGCGTTCTTGGCAGATGCTCCCAAATCAAAGTGACTTGGTGTAAAATATGCACATTTTGTGTAAGACAGGTGCAAGAGTCGCTAAAGTGTTCTGACTAGGTTTTCGTGTATTGCTATGTGGTGTCTATGGTGTAAATGCTGTGATAAACCAGGCCGAGCAGTGTTGGGCTATCCATGAGCGGCTAATGGCCCAGTGTTTGTGGTGGGTTTCACAAATCTGTGAATAGGCCTCATCTTTGGCACACTATGTACTTTTCAATATAAGTGCTGTATAAATATAAGGTATTATTATTATTTTCAACTATATTTGCTTTATGCACAATTTTCGGTATCATTTATGGCTGTTCTGGCAATTTTAACTTGGGGTTATAGGTTTATTCAATAAAATAAGTGTGAGCAATATTAATAGTGGTGCTTGATTTTAGAATACAGAATAGTAGTTGTTTCACCTTCCATCTTCACAAATCATCAGGGGCCTGGGAAGATGTTTTAAATTGGGGGGTGTGGGGATAAGGATAATATAGAGCCTATAAAACATGTCAAAATTCCACAAAGCACAACAAGCGTATCAGTGAGAACACTCGTTTAAACAGCATACTCCAACTGCACAACACATTTTTGACATTATTGATACTGCTTGCAGTCGTAATGCAAAGGACTGCTGTGGAACATATGCCTTTAAAGAAAAGGTTTATTGACGAATTCTTTCTACGCACACTGCAAGGGTCACAATATGTTTTAAAAAACTTAATTCAACATATAAATAACATTTTTTTTTAAATAGCCATCTTAAAGTGTTTATTACAAATAAGTTACTAAATGCTAAAAATGAATGAATGTAAATGAACATAAATTTCTTGTTGCATCTACAATCCTGTGAAAACACGAGGTGCTGCAGTAAATCATGCCCCCCTGTAAATCATATGAAGCATCAACATGCAGTTCTCAGTAGTGCATTAAATGACAGTCTGTGAGGTAGGATACTTGGCAATTGATGTGCAGCTCCAGAGTATATAACTCTGATGGTTTCTGCATTTGTAGTAAATGCCCTGTTTTCCTCATTTTATCCCAACATATGTTATGCACTTTGTTTCCTTTTCTAAACCAAACAAAGAATAGTGCAGTGATGAAGGGCAAAAATACTCACCCTGATCTCTGCCTCATATTGGGAACAGATGTTCATGGGTCAAGAAGCTCAAAGGGCATTTCCTGTTATTGTATCTCAAATTGTGTTTATATATGCCTAAGTGAAACCACCTCATTAGGCCTGATGCCATGCCTTTGTCCTTCTCAGAAGTGACATGAAACATGACAGACATTGCGCTGCGGCACACGTTGAGCGTCTGTAGAAATACATGTCTTACAGATTAATCTGTTTTTAGGCAGGTGTTGTGCAGTCTTCCATTTTGAATCCCTAGCTGGCATGAATATGTCCTTGGAAGCTTAGGATGTCTGCCAGAAATGTCTAAAATAGATGTTTAAATGGACGCTGTGACTGTTGTTTTGGTGTGTTCAAAAATGACGCTTATTGGCTGAATGACTGCTATCTGTATTGTAAAATGGACACACATTTGGATCATTTTCACTTTTTTGTTCACAGGATATGATTGAAAGTAAAAGATTAAAGTAGTTATACTATGATCATAGATCTTAAGAGGCCTGACATCTAGTGGACAGTCACCAGAGCAGACCCTTTTCCTTGAAATATGACTCATTCCTTGTGTTTCCTTTCTAAATAACAGGGTCCTCCTGGAAAAGATGGAAATGAGGTAGAACTTTATACATGTTTTTATGTTTACTATTTATATAAACTCATATTTAATCTTGAATCTACAACTTCATGGAATTTAAAGTGTTAATGCATAAATGAGAGTGACTTGTAATATCTTAATTATATTCTATGTTTTATAAAAAAAAAAAAAATTCTCTCTACAGGGACCAAGAGGGCCACCTGGCATGCAGGTAATATGCCTGTGTGTGTCTACAAGCATATGTGAATCACACACAGTGGTCCTTGAAGTATTTGGACACTTCAGCCACAATTGTCACACGTTGCATTAATATCAAAATAATCAAACCAACAAAATATCTATTTTGAAGAAAGTGTCTTACATTTCAAAATGTAAATTGATTGAAAAAAATAAGAAAAAATGTATTTGGATCCAGTCAAACATTAGTGGAACATAAGGGGAACTGACTTCCATTAATATTTGACACAATATTTGATTACAAAATCAATATCAGTTGTTTTCTCATTAAGGGTACAGATGGCGTCAACGGAATGCCTGGACCACAGGGCCCTTTAGGGCCAAAGGTTAGATTTTCACCCCCTCCAACATTTTTTCTTTGCTCATACACACACATAAGACAACCATAATTTCATGCAGGCACTGTTTTTGCATATAGGGGGATCAGGGTGCTCCAGGAACTGAGGGGAAAAAAGGGATTGATGGATCCCCTGGCATGAAGGTGAGCTGTCTGTTTATGAGATATAGTTGCATTCATGACAGTTTACTGGATAAATGCAGATACTAAAATAATACAGTAATCATGATACTCTTCCTTAGGGTGAAAAGGGAGATGTTGGGGATCCAGGACCCCAGGTGAGTGTTTATCGAAATCTTTCCACTATTACATATTTCTGTTCTCTTTGAATATCTCAGATGATTGACAGTCATATCCATCTGTCTCTCCTTCAGGGTTTGTCTGGAGAGAAAGGAGCTACTGGCTTCACAGAAAATGTTGATCTGGCTGCTAGTTTCAAAGCACTGCAGGTACCTTTTTAGTCAGAAAAAAAGTCAAATCCTGTGTGAAGAGCCCTCTGTTACCTCCAGCTTTTTGTATTAATATTTTCTTCTTACCAATAGGGGCTTCCAGGCCCTCCAGGACCTCCTGGAGAGCAAGGGCCAAAAGTGAGTGATACATTTTCATTGAATTGCATTGTCATACAGTGGTTTCCATTGCTGGAACATAATAACATTCATCTAAAATGTTTTTTTGTGTTTTTTAAACAGGGAGAAATGGGCTTACATGGAGCACCAGGACCTGAAGGAAAGCAGGTTGGTTTGTACAGTCTGATTATACTTAAGCCGGGTGCACACTGTACAATTTATAATAGTCCTTTATAGGGCTGGGTAAAAAAATCGATTTTTCGATTAATCGTTTTTTAAAATGTGGTAGATTCAAAATCGATTCTCAAAGGCCACGAATCGATTTTTTTTTTTCCATATTTATTTCCGCAAACATTGAACGTAAGATTAATGTTAATCTAATTACGAGTCTTCTCCACTAGATGTCACCCTCTTATCTGCCTTGCGCGATGTCACCAAGGAGCGAGAGGCGAACCTGTCATTCATTCATTCAGTGCTTAAATGGCGGTTTCAGGTGCTTTGTCAACGTTGATGCCACCTTCACATAAAATTGAACCGAGAATGGAAAATCGAATCGATTTGAGAGCTTGTGAATCGAAATCGAATTGATCTGGAACATCTGAATCGATACCCAGCCCTAGTCCTTTACAACTGTTGCTTGTCAAACTGTACAAACATGATCCTCGCTGTAAGCCATGTCACACTTTGGGATCTCAGCTGTCAATAATGTCAGACTGTACGACAGTCAAGACGTGTTAAAAACATGCACGCAAGAAGACTCATCCGGAGTTTTACATCAATCCGTGACATGTTTGGTCACTGTGAGCTGCTTTAAATCTGGAATTGACATGGTGGATAGCAAACAAAAACAATCACTAGTGTTAATTTTGATGATGGCTACTGATTTTTTTTTGTGATCAACTTTTTATTTGGTATACAATGTATAATTTAGTTTGTTATATGCCAAATAGTATACATGTATATTCATGTATATAAAATAACATCACTTTTCAAACTATATACAATTGCCAAAGCCTTGGGAAAAAGAAAATAAGTAAATAAAAATAAATGCATTGCAAAAAAAAAAAAAAAAAAAAAGGTTACAATAAATACATTGCAAAAGAATAAAATAAAAAAATTAGAATAAATACATTGCAAAAATAAATAAATAAATAAAATAAAAATTACACAATTACATAAATATATAAATAAAATACAGTTGCAGTGATGTTGTTAAGACCCATTTTGATTACGTACGTAAACTTGAGAAAAAACAGGTGGTTTCGAGAGTGCAACAACAACTTTATCCCAAACATCTAAAGTGAAGCTACGCACCTATTGATTTTTGATTTGATGGTTGTGGTAGAAGTCACACTACAGGACTGTGCGTCAAATCTTCTTACAGTGCCAGAATTTCATCTGAAGTCAAATTTAAATGTAATGGTCATTAATCAGCTGTCAACCTAACAATCAAAGGGCCTCGTTTATAAAGCGTGTGTACACACACTTATCTGTGCACACTTTATAAATGAGGCCCTTTGATCGTTAGTCAAATCCACGCCAATGCTCATATTTATAAAAACGGTCTTTGACATGGAAAATTGCTAAGCGCCACATCAGGGTCTGAGCAGACGTACACACTTTTCCTTGTCAGTGTACTGCAGGTTTTGGAAATCTAAGCTATTCTTGCAGCTCACCATTACAAACTAAAGGATTTGGATTTTTTAAGTGTAAATGACACCATAAGGCGGATAACTGAAATAATTCAGCTGCGCGCAAGTTCAAGATCATTTGCGATTTATAGGTTTCACATTTCAAAGAGAGGACGTGCGTTTTCTGTGCATACATTCACTCTATGAATCACATGTACGCACAGTTCAAAAAATGTTTATAAGATCGAAGGTAGAGCCGTTTCTATACAACATTTTATAAATGAGGCCCAAAGACTTCAGATTTTATCTTAGGATCCGAGGAATCTTTTAGGATTCACAGAGTTTGTCTCAGACAGCCAAATCGTGGCTTGAATCGTACATGTGATTTACAGCCGGCTTTAGTCAAACAATTATACTGCATTATATAGTGTGACATCTCATCCAGGGCCATAAGGGAGAGAGAGGTGATGCAGGAGAGCCTGGAGCAGCAGGAGCAAAAGGGGAAAAGGGGGATATTGGGCTCACAGGGCCTTCAGTGAGTATTTACAACATATAGAATATGATGCTTACTGATATTTGCAAGGATTATGCAAGGATTTTGTTGTTGTATCATGGTGTTGTAGGGGGCAGCAGGGCAAAAAGGAGACTCTAGGCTTGAGGACAATTTGGTGAGTTTAATGCACACTCTACATAATACAATATGAAGAACCTAATCCAGATGTGTCTTAACTGACCTTGATAACTTTCTTGTAGGACCAGATTATCTCTTTGCCTGGCCCACCAGGGCCTCCTGGACCCCCTGGACCTGCTGTAAGGAAAATAGTTTACTACTAGTTCAGAAGCTTTTTGTTAAGGAAAGCTAAGAAGACTAACCATTTTTTTTTTTTTTCCAGGGCTATCATGGATTACCTGGACTCAAGGTGAGACTGTGAAGTTCTGCTGAAAAGGAATGACCCTTTCTAGTGCATTTTGTGGTCATGGGAAGTGAAATGTTTAACATAAATTTATAATGCAACACAGGGAGAGCCTGGTGAGGCAGTTAAAGGAGAAAAGGGGGACGCTGGGGAGAGAGGTCCAGCTGGGCAACGGGTAAGTTTTGTTACAAAACCAATATGCAGAAACCACTCCAAGACTTGTATAGATGTGAAAAGACTGGACAGATACAATTCTTCTTGTTGTGCTTAGGGTCTTCAAGGCTTTCCAGGGTCTAATGGCTTGGTAGGCCTGCCAGGTGCAAAAGGTGAAAAGGTCAGTGTTTTGTACACCTTAAAAAGACAAGACAAATAACACTTTCAAGCCATGTGAATGTTGTTTCTTATCTCATTGTGTTTTGTTTTCAAGGGCAAACAAGGTGAACCAGGATTAGATGTAAGTGATTTTTGTGCTATATTTGTTAAACACTTGACTATATGATGTAATTTTACTGTACATGGCTTTCCTTTAACAGGGTTTCCCAGGGCTTCAAGGAGAAAAGGGGGACAGAGGAGACAGGGGGGAGAAGGTTAAATAAACAAATACTTTATTTTCAATAATTACTGTTTGATTGTGGATAATACTGTATATATGGCATATTGTTATAAAATCAATAAAGTCTGCTGTAAGCTGTTCAAGTACTATGTGATAAGCAGCAATCGCATGCTTTATTCAAAATATTTTTTTTTCCTTTTTTTACCATACCTCTCCATGCAGGGTGAGAGAGGCTCAATAGGAAAGAAAGGTCTGAAAGGGCAGAAGGGAGAGCAGGGACCTCCAGGACTTGATCAGCCTTGTCCTGTGGTATGTCATAAAACCATGTGTATGTTGTTTGGAAAAATAAATGCAATGTTCTTTTCTGTCCCTTTTATGCAAGTGAATGGCAAATTCAGCTCTGTGTGCATGAGTTTACTACAGCTAGGATTTGACATGCATAGGTTTCACTGACAGGACACCAATGGGGTTAGAGAACATGGTGGGGAGGCAAGGGCTCCATCAGATGCCCCCTGCCCTTTGGTACAGTATTTTTTATCTTGTGTTTGCGCTCACATCATTTGATGTTTCCATCCTGGTGCTGTGGGTTCCCCTGTCCACAACCATGAGATCTGATTCAGGCTTGGCATAGACCAGAGCTTCTGAACTACTTTATCACAAGTGTTCTTATAATCTCTAAATTTGCAAAGCAAAGTTTTGCCCCATACACAACAGAATTCTTACCAGGGACAAAACTTTTTCACATTTTCTAACATCATGAAAGTTATCATCTTTCAACATCTAGTTGATGCCAAAGAAGCATAATTTTTAACCAGACACTGATTGTGTAAGAGGATATTCTAATTGGTTCATGGACAACTAGTTCACCATCCTAGCTTATCCCTAATTCTAACTCCTGCATAAGTGTTCATATCAAATCTATGCCTTGCCCTGTGAGAATATAGATCACATGAGAGAAATAACTGAGCTGTCCGTCTGAGCTGTGGTGATGATGTGTGCCGAGTTTCACGTTCAGATTTACTGCCCAAGTTGTTCCTCAGTGGGTTAGCATGCTTCCTTCGGTCTCACATAATCATTGGTGGCAGGCTTCATCTGTGATTTCTTATTCCTTCCCACCCCATCAGTAAGAACTTTTAAACAAATCATTGATTTTCTTCTCTTCTTTATTGACAGGGGCGAGATGGATTGCCCATACCAGGATGCTGGCATAAGGTATAATTATAAAAGTGTCATGTGTGGAAACTATGAGTCCTGCTAGTTTTTCCAACATCCTTGCCATAATAATGAGGACATTGCATTATGACTGCTTCTTGTGTGTGTCTCCTAACAGTTTTCTCCTATTGCTTTCTTGCAGTAATGACTAACCTGGAGCATGGAAATTTGTACATATTGATATATATTTTGCAAGTAACATTTGCTTTTTTCTTCCAATTTTTTTGTAATCTCTTATTTAATAAATTGGATTTTCATACAGGAGCCCCTGCAAAAATAATGTCTGTATCGCTGCATTAACAAAAGAGGGGGTCTCCACTGCCACAATAACAAGTGTAGAAAAGCAATGAAGAGAGCATCATAGGTGCTGAGACTGTACTGATATTGAGAAGAGACATGAACTCAATGCTTGTGGATGCACAGAGAATGCTGCTGATGTCCTTAAGGAGAGAATGGGTCTTATACCAATATAACCCTGAACTTTCTAACAGACTGACCACTGCGTCTGCATATATGACTTCAAATGATGTTCTTCACTGACTGTCTTACTTTTCTGGGTGCCATTTGAACCAACCCCATCCATTCTTCATTAAATATTTGCTTTGAAAGGACGAGGCTTCAGGGCAGGGCGGCAAGGCCAAGCACCCGTCTCAGCCCTAAAGGACACTGAATGGGCTACATGGAGTGAGAACGCTTTGCCAAAGTTCAACTGGATGTTTCAAATGAAAGGGCTCGCCTGTACTACAGGAAGGAATGTGATGTGGACATTGCACTGGAAGTGTACTGGTGTACATATGGACAAATCTGTACTCAGGAAACTCTTTTCACTTGGTCAATAGGAAACAGCATACTATCTTTTGTTCTATTGCTCTCTAAAATACAACAGTGGAGTGGTGGTAAAAAAGTATAACTGATATCATGTAAAAGTTGTTTTAAGTCTGTCCGTTTATAAGAATCCTCACTGAATAAAACTACTTTTGGTCTTTTATTCAATGATCATTCATCCCCATTGAGCATTATATGAAGTTTGTGTAAATAAAATGGATAATTTTTATTAAAGGCTAGTATGACTTATTGTGTGAATAACTTTGTACTGTGCATTGTTTTATGATCAACTGTTTTTCCCTCATTCCGTTTTGTTCAAATTTTATTAAAATAAATAAATAAATAAAAAGTCTATTTCGAGAAGAAAAAAATAAATAAATAAAAAATAGAGGGAGACCGAGGATGGTTGTAACATTTTTGACATTTCTGTTACAATTCACCCCATAGTCTGGGTCAGTTGTAACATCCTTGAGGTGAGATGTGACATTATGATATAAATCGGTATGTGACATATGATAAAAAAATGCTTTTTATTCAACACTGACTTTTCAACAAAACTGAATGAAATGAGCAAATGTGCACCATCATAATAACACAACTGAATAACATGCGTGCGTTTTTAATATTTCCCCCATCTATCCATCTTTGTTTCACATTGGCACCACTATAAATTGATAATTTTCTCCTAACTTTATCCTATATTATTCCTAATACTCTTTAGTCTGCTTACCTCACGTGGACACAGTCCATAAAATGCATCAGCTGCCCTCGTCAGATATTCTGGTAATGGGTGTTTGGTTTTCAACACACGCTACAAGCAGTAGATGATCACAACAGACTGGGCCATCTGACCAATCAGAACAGTGTAGGCCCTTGGAAATGAGGGGTTTAGAGAGACTGAATCCTTTATCAAACATCTTTTAGATACTGTGAGAAAAAAGGTGATGTATATTATGAGATTTTTTTTGTTTTTGTTTTTTTTACCTAGGATATAAACCTATTGTAGGAGACCTCCAAAAAAATTTTGCACCCAAAACATACTTTACACAAGTACATCAATCCAAATATTTCTATCTCCACAAGCTCGGTTTCACCTGTCCATGTGATGCCAAATGTGTCAGACTTTGATGAGAACTTTATATTTTTTTACTTAGCTACCTTAATAACATGACATCTGAAACAAAAACACGTCAAGCACAAACATTTGAAGGTAACTCTACTGCGCCCTTGAGTACTGAGGTGTGCTACTGCCACAGTAAAGCACATCAAGCACTTCTGATAAAGTTAAAGACCCCCTGTGGTAAAAATAAAAAAGTTTTTAATGCTGTTTATATGTCTATGTGGTGTTTTTAATATGTGCAAATTCATAAGTCAATGCTGAGTATTTTATGTTTAAACCTGCAGGGAAAAAAAAAAACCCGTGGTTTGAAATCGCTGGTGTTTGTGACGTCGCAGACTACCTTGTAACCATCAAGACAACGTGCCAGTGGGCTTCACCATATCATTAACCCTCACGAATTTCAGAAGCACCCTCAGTAGGTGTGTTTACATGAAGCATTGTAATCGGTTTAAAAGTCCAATCCGAATGAAAATGCTCCATGTAAACACCTCAATCAGAATAAAAATGCCCAAACTGGTTAAAAAAGCATATATATAGCCTAACTATTGCACACCTTTTGGACCATCACTGAGAGCAACACTACCGCAGAACGAGTGTAGCTCTATCACTAGACATCATTAAATCTGAAAACTCCAAAAAGCAACAAATTTGTCATACATCAATTTAACACGCTCACAGAGGAAAACGGCAGAAAAACAGCACTGCTTGTTCCCTAGATACTGTCTGTTTTACTGAGAAATCGCAGTGAGAGAGCAGTCCAAACGAATGCAGCCCAAACGTCTTTTGCAAAGACGTTTTACCAATTCAATTGTGAGCAGTTCAGTTACACAGCTGTTAAACTGAATATATGAAGAGAAACAAGTATTTTTCTTAAAGCTGCTGTCCGTAACCTTTTCTGTTTTCAAAACTTACAAAGATTATATAAAGAAACTGTACAAGACCCGACTGGTAGGACCCTCCGCAAAGTATCACAGTAACTGCGTGACTCGCCATAGACATACACGGAGAAAAGTAGCTCCGGCTACAATGTTCTTCCGCAAGACATGTGCAGTTCTGTTTATTAACCGCTAGAGACTGCAGCTTTAAATATTCACTACACAAACAGCAAATTGCTCATCACTACAGCAACAGTAGACTTTCTGAGCTGGCCTGAGCGAGTATGGGTGTAGAGTTACATTCAAGCTATTTTAAGGCATGAAGATAATTTTTTCACTGGAAAAAAATGTTTAAATATGTCATTATGGTGATCAAAATGAGTTTTAAGTGATAAAATAATTGACTACAGGGGGACTTTAAGCTATATAGCCAAATATTCTGGTTTGCATACTTGTGTTCAGTGCTCTACACTTACATTTTTCTTTAGGAGCACTTGTGCTCCTAATAAAAACAAATTAAGAGCACAGTCAAAAATTTAAGAGCACTTTCTGATCAATAACAGACACTAATTTTCCCATTGCAGGGCGATATTTTCCCCTTTTAAATTTTTTAAATAAACATTTTTACCATTATAAGAGCAATTTTTTTTTTCTAATTTTATTAAATGTATGCATCAGATTTCATCAATTTCTTAAATTAAAACAGAATTTGTTTTTAAATGTTAAACAAATTCAGTTAAAACAATAAGACCCAATCAGACTGTTACCTATCAAAAAAAAAAAAAATCAATCTTTCCACCACAGAAGCTCCATCTGAAGTGGTATTTTTTAGACACATTTACATAGACTGCTTAATGCAGCTCATTGGTAAATAATGTTCAGCGTACGAATCAGCGTATCGAATCATGATTCGGATCGTGTGTCAAACCGCCAAACTGCTGAAATCACGTGACTTTGACGCTCCGAACCGCTGATTCGACACGCTGATTCATTATGCTCCGAAGCTTCCTGAAGCAGTGTTTTGAAATCGGCCATCACTATAAGTCATTATTTTGTTTTTTGGCGCACCAAAAATATTCTCGTCACTTTATAATATTAAAGTGGAACTCAGTAAGATTTGTGAAGCTCCCCCTACAGGTTCCTTCAGTGAATCACACTGTCGTAAATACTCCAAGCGCAGCTCTGGACTACAACGACTACAACGCTCACCAGCGCAGCAGTTTTGCAAATACAGTACACAAAATCTCGATGGAGGTGGGTAATTTTCGAAATTGTCTTATAAATAAATATACATTGTTTTTGAATTACCGTAAAGCATTCTGTCACTCTCGCGTGAACGTGGACATGAGGCGAGATTGTGTTACTTAGTTCTGCTTTAATATTGAACCACTGTACTCACAATTTGCGTTCCGAAGATTAACGAAGGTCTTACGGGTGTGGAACAGCATGAGGGTGAGTAATAAATGACAGAATTTTCCTTTTTGGGTGAACTAACCCTTTAAGTGTCTGTTTAGCCTTGGTGCAACAAATTTCCAGTAAATGGATGTTTCATTAATGCAGAAAATGCTAATGCAGTTGAATCTGTTGCTTATTATAATACTAATACTCCATTATGTGTAGCTACAAATCAAAAACACACAAGCAACTTTTACTGGTACATGCTCAGAAAAATTATACCCGGTTTCACAAACATAGCTTAAAGGGTTAGTTCACCCAAAAATGAAAATTCTGTCATTTATTACTTACCCTCATGCCGTTCCACACCCATAAGTCATTCGTTCATCTTCGGAACACAAATTAAGATCTTTTAGTTGAAATCCGATGTCTCAGTGAGGCCTCCATAGGGAGCAATGACATTTCCTCTCTCAAGATCCATAAAGGTACTAAAAACATATTTAAATCAGTTCATGTGAGTACAGTGGTTCAATATTAATATTATAAAGTGACGAGAATATTTTTGGAGCGCCAAAAAACAAAAAACAAAATAACGACTTATTTAGTGATGGCCGATTTCAAAACACTGCTTCAGAAAGCATCAGAGCACAATGAATCAGTGTATTGAATCTGCTATTCGAAGTGCCAAAATCATGTGAGCTCAGCCGTTGGCAGTTTGACACGCGATCCGAATCATGATTCGATACACTGATTCATTGTCTTACGGGTGTGGAATGACATGAGGGTGAGTAATAAATGACAGAATTTTCATTTTTGGGTGAACTAACTCTTTAAGCTAGTCCTAGACTGAAATGCATGTTTGAGCTGTTTTAACTGAAACCAACTTGCACTGACATATCTTAAAATTTGTCAGTGCCATTGTTTTGTCTCAAGATGCACACCAGTAATGTTTTTATTTTTTAGTGTATGTTTATAAAACTACTACTACTTAAATATCATAATTGCATCCTAATAACTAAGGCCTAATCCTGGTTTAGGCTAAGCCCTGTCTGTGAAACTATGCCAGTGTTTCAGTCATTATCAGATATGAACATAAGAGCATATGCAGACTCCAATACACATGTGGTTTCCGTAGTGTAGTGGTTATCACGTTCGCCTCACACGCGAAAGGTCCCCGGTTCGAAACCGGGCGGAAACAAGTATTTACCTTTTTACTGTTTTAAAGAAAAATGTTTAAACCAACATTTAGTTGTACCGCCTATCTTTACTGATATATTTAATAGTACTATACCAATTGATTCCAATGAAAAATGCTATGAAAATATTATTACGAAATGAACACCCAACACATAATTTTCAGCAATTGGAATCAGATGGTGGACAAAGGGGTATAAAAAGAACCACAAGTCTAATTTTGAGTGGAGTAAAAAAACAAAAAAAAAACAAAAACATGCACTATTAAAAAAAAGGAACAAGAATAAAGAAACTGTGCAGATCACAGCAGATATGCAACATCACTTACCAAGATGTAAACATAATTCATCAATAAAATATAGTATTAGACTGACAAATCATAGTTGATGATAGTTACTTTCTTGTGTTACGTTTTGATTAATGTACACTATTATATAGGCTTGTTTTATGTAGTAAACACAGTACAGTGCAGTTAAGAAAACCAGGATTACCCATAACCCCTAGCACAGTGTTTCCGTAGTGTAGTGGTTATCACGTTCGCCTAACACGCGAAAGGTCCCCGGTTCGAAACCGGGCGGAAACAACTTTTTTTTATTTTTTTATTTTTAAGTATCACTACTTTCATAAAACACTTACACTCAAAGTGCAGTTAAATAAACGAGAAAAAACATAAAAAAAAAAAAAAACAGTTAAACAACAAACAACAGAAATACCTTGATACCCCTCCCACTAATTCCTAAAAAGCAAAACACAACAGTAAAATTTCCTAAACATCAAGTTTTGTAATTACTTAACTGTTGTTTTCTCTTTAAAAACAATAAACAAATAAAAAACGCACGCAAATACATTCGTAGTTGGGACTTCTATACAAACACGGACAGACTTTTATTTTGAAATCAGCACTGCAGCTGCAGAACAAGGACTTGAAATGACATTTTCATATTCATGCTGAAGGCTTCACACTACACCTACATATAATCCAAATATGCCTGGTTTTAACTACGGGGATGATCAGGTAAATTTCAGATGCCTTAAATGGCATGTGTGTGATTTAAATGAACCTCAGCATATGTTCTTTAGGATTTCAGCTGCATCTCTGTACGAAGCTAATAAAACAGTCATATTAATCATATTCTTTGGTAAAATGTTTATTTAACAGACGTTCATTTTTTAGAAATCTGCGTTCCATAGAGAAAACGAAATTTGTGCAAGTTCAGGCTGTTTTGAATCATTTTATAGCCATTATCTTTGCATCGGCGGCTTGAGGTCTATTGTGAGGAAGTCATTCTGCCATTAATCTACTTTAAAGTTTTACTCCTATAGAGTGTTTCAGTATTTTGTCATATTCACTTGCGAATGTTCTGATATATTATATTGATGATAGCCTTAGATGCTTTCAGACGAAACAGCTGACGAGAACTAAAGCGAAACTCAGCCGCATAATAAGAACTGCGCAAAAGTGCGCAGCTATGATGCGCTAGAACATGTGTCTTTGTTTGGGTCAAAAGCCGCTGTTTACATTGCACGGATGGAATAGAGATTCACTGATCTGCAGAACACAAACACACGTCAGCGTTACGTGCGTATGTTCTATAGATCATATCGGACGCGGGCCTAATTTGACAGCACGAGCCAGCCGTTCCAAGAGGGTTTAAGGATTGAGTGGCGCATTAGAAATAGAGGTCTCTCCTCCAGGATATGATAACTGTAGCCACACTGAAATGAGTATCAGAGATAAAGAGCTTAAGATACATTTCAAACCCGGGCACGTTGAGCTTGTTCAGGTAAGACTGTTAGACCATTTCAGAAAGCTCCTTCATGATATACAAGCCAAAGCAACTTTATTTCAAATTAATTCATTATAATCCAGGGAGAGCCGTTCTGCGGTCATTTCCCTGTTTGATACAAAAAGAAATACAAATCATGTTATTGTTATCGCGTAGTTTAGTTTCAGTTTCCAGAACGCAAATCATGTTTGAATTGTGTATAATTTGCCATCACTTTAAAGTAGAAGGGATATGAGTGCCTTCCTGAGAAATTTGACACACAGTGCTTATGTTTAAATGTTGGTATATTAAACCGCTGTGAGACGCTGTGTGTGTCGTTTATGCATTTAAACCCTCTGTTAATCCCATTAAACCTCTTTTTAAGCGTCTAAATTAAAGTCAAATTTAAGGTTACAGTGTGCTTGAGAGCAGATACAAAACAATGGAAAACCCAAATTTAATCTTAACCAACTTAAAGTCAATAAAATGCGATTTTAAATTCTGACTGGAGCTATATATATATATATATATATATATATATATATATATATATATATATACACACATATACATGCATATTTATTCATGGCAATAACGTTTACACACCTACAGAAATGGACTGTGAACATCTAATGAGAACTTTCTACAACAAAAATCCAACCCAGCTGTAGTTCCACTAAATATCCTGAGTGTGGCGCTAAACTAAGACACCTGAGCACTGCAGTTTCAGCATCAACTGTACAACAGCATCGAGAACATTCGAGAGTCAGTGAGCCTGTAGGTTTCAAACGTTTGCAAAAAAAAAAAAAAAAAAAATTATTATTTTTTTTTTTTCTTCCCGTTCTTTCATTTTAGAGGACTAGCTGTTTAAGGAAGGTTAGGGGTGTGTGCACACGTGCGAGGCTGAAAGCGATGCTAGTTTAACACAAATGTATTTTTAAAGGCCATTTCCAAATGTTACCATCTATATTGCCATTAGCTTAGTGCAGAATATGTGTACTATAGCCTATAATAGAAAAAATAAGATAGGCCTACTCAGTTGAAAACATCCACTTCTTGGACTAAAAAGTTGACTAAATTGTCATTTAAACACAACAAACAATACTAATTTCAATTAACAACATGACATCTTTCAAATAACAAAATATAAAGTACAATTTACCTCATAATAAAACAATCGACGTCTGAGGTAAATTGTCTGGTCCCCACGCACTCCACTTAACTTTAACTTCAGTAACACAGTTCATCAACACGACGATAGATGATTCATATAAACTTCTCAAGAACATTGTAATATCTTACCTTTCTTAACCTTATTAACTCGTCGACAAGGGCTTTTTCCGTCAGTTGTTATTAGACATGACGAATTGACATCATCTGCCAATGATGTTGTGTGGGGGCGTGTTCAGGTCTGTGACGGGCGGCTCTCATTGGTTTTCAGTTGTGTCAATCACATCTCGGACCTGACATAAATAATAATAAATAAATAAATAAAAACTTTATGGGCACAACGATGTATTGTTTTATGAAACTTTTCCCAAGGATTGATTTGCAACAATTTATGAATAATTAAGAAAACATTCATATACATGTCTAAAGAACGCTTAATTTATAAAGCATTTGTTGTCTACAAACATCAGACAAACATCTTTAAACAAGCAGTTTTACATACATTTTAAACCATACACATCTTTAAGACATTTTAACATCTGACAGGAAACATTTTAAAGGCATATTGCAGATGAGCAAAAGCTCTGAAAAATCCTAGCATCTTGCAGATAAAAATAACGAATAGACACCTCTGTAGTGTTATAGTCAAGACCACCTAATCTGAGACCAAGACAAAACCAAGACTTTGGGGGGTTGAGACCAAGACCAAGAACAAGGTAAGTCGAGACCGAGTCAAGACCAAGACCAGACTAGCACTCCTCAAATTCATCTAAAAGATCCACATTTACTGCCTGAGAAATGTCTTATTTTTAATCAATAATAATTATCGATTATTATCTATAGAGCTGTTACCAATCAATTGAAATCTCTAACAACAAAATTCATCTTTACCCTGCAGAGGTGGAACAGAAGTTGCATCTGAATTGGTACAATTATAAGTGCATAAATAATGTTGAAATTAATGTTTTAAAAATAAACTTTTGTTTATTGAACATCTGTAAAAAGTCAATGTCACATTTGCAATTGTGCTCATATTTGTGAAAACAGCCCTCTTTCTTGTGATATTGCTTAATTATATCATGTCATAATATAAATATAAAGATCTTATACAAGTACTTTTTTTGCAATCATATATTGAATTTTGTAGGCATTTGTATTTATTTTTTGGTGACATTTTTGACACAATCCCTTGTTGATTTGTGACCCGGCACAACAGAAACAAAATAAATGAAATTAGAAATAAGCTATTGATTGCATTTGAAGCAGGAAGTTTTACATCCAATCAAATTAATGATGTTAACAAAGAAATCAGACAATGCAATGACAATTTAGCGATATCCCCGCAGTTGTGGTCTTGACCGGTCTTCAAATAAAATCCTGAGTCCTTTTAGTCTGAGACCAAGACAAGACCGAGACCAAATGCGGCTAAGACTAAGACCTTCCAAAAAATGGTCTTAAGACCGGTCTTGAGTACTACGACACTACACCTCTGCTATGTATGTATGTATACTATTCTGTCATTTAGGATGAAGTCTACACACCATACCGGCGTGTGCTTGTAACTGGTGCAACAGGGCTACTGGGCCGTGCTGTTTATAAGGAGTTCAAGAACAATGACTGGGATGCTTTGGGGTGTGGCTACAACCGTGCCCGGCCTTGCTTCCTGAAGTGTAATCTCTTAGATGAAGACGCAGTGCGTGGGGTCATTCAGGGCTTTCAGGTAACTTGCGCTCCATCACATTATTACCCTAACCAGTAAGATCACCCACTGCTGCCCTCCTACCACCAACACATTTTTTTCATACAGTACATGCTTGATGTGTCAAAGTGTTTTTCTCCATTTTGTGAATGTCAGCCTCATGTTATTGTGCACTGTGCTGCTGAGAGGAGGCCGGACGTGGTGGAGCGTCATACTGAAGCAGCCATGAACCTGAATGTGCACGCATGCACTACTCTGGCCAAAGAAACAGGTCAGTTAAGTGACGCATCTGTTAGATATGGTTAAAAATGCTACATTTCTTGTTAAAGTAATCCCTTTTCACAGGTGGCATCTTCCTCATCTACATCAGCACAGATTATGTATTTGATGGACGTAATCCTCCCTATGGAGAAAACGATGCCCCCAATCCTTTGAATTTGTATGGGAAGTCCAAGCTAGAGGGTGAAAGGGAGATTCTCAGACACTGCCCAGGTATGTTCTGTTTTTCAACCACATCTGAAAGGATCTGCTAGTTCTGTCTTGTTGAGACATGAGACATAATATTAGTAGAGCATAACATGTATGTTCCCTTTAAAATCAATCTCTGTTTGCTCTGAGCAGGTGCAGCAATACTGCGAGTGCCCATTCTGTTTGGAGAGGTGGAGAAGGCTGAAGAGAGCGCAGTGACCGTTTTGTGGGACCGTGTTCAGGAGGGAGCCGAGAGTTGCACCATAGACCACTGTCAGCAACGCTTCCCCACCTACACTAATGATGTGGCACGTGTCTGTCGGAACATGGCAGAGAGAGCCCTTCAGGTGAGCCCCTTTGGTGTATACTTTATAGCAGGGGTGTCAAGCTCAATTTAGGTCAAGGGCTGGATTGAAAAGTCACCAAAATCACTTTGGTGTCCCCAAGTAGACAATGCATGCACAATACATGTTCTACTGGAGCTTATAAAGTCCAGAATCAACTTAACCACTTAATTCAATACAGTGTGTTTCTGTTGCCCTCAGGATCCATCATTGCGTGGAATCTTCCATTACTCTGCCAAAGAGCAGATGACCAAATATGAGATAGCCTGTGCAATTGCAGATGCTTTCAACTTGCCTAGCAGTCATCTAATACCAGTGAGTAAAAAAAGAATAAACTGTGTGCTGAAAAGAGACCATCATCATATCCTCTGTCCTTCCTACAGTCGGAAATTAATGGGGGCTTGGGTCAAAAATGCAACCAAAATTAACAAAATGCCCCCCGAATTCATGATAAAGAGGCCCAAAATGCCCCAAAATGTATTACGAGTGTTTCATTTAAAGTGAGTTCTTTGCTCGTTTCTGTATATAATTTAATCCCAATTTGAATAACTGTATTGTTTTTTGTGCTATTAAAATAACCAAGTCTTTATTTTCTAATATGTAAAAGGAATAAACTAATTCATAAATGGTTCTTAGCTTGTTTTGTCTGTGTAGCCTACAAGAATAGAGGGTATGCATTGACGTCACTTTTCCCCTCAGCCAGACTGAATGGCAAAAGATTCTGCTGCATGACTGGATTTAACTTGCGAAAACGCAAGTAAAACAAACGATTATCAGTTAAACTAAAGGTTGGACTCGATATAGTGTTCATTACAACTTACCAAAGATCCAGTAATCCATGGATATTGACATGCAGCTAGGAATCAAGTTTCTTGATGCCAGGGAAATACATAAAGCACATTTGCCTGTGAACACTTTATACACCTATCAGGAATAACATTATGAGCACTAACAGGTGAAGTGAATAACACTGATTATCTCTTCATCATGGCATCTTTTAGTGGGTGGGATATATTAGGCAGCAAGTGAACATTCAAGTGATCATTCTGAAGCAGGAAAAATGGGCAAGAATAAGGATTTGAGTGAGTTTGACAAGGGCCAAACTGTGATGGCTAGAGGACTGATTCACAGCTCCAAAACTGCAGCTGTTGTGGGGTGTTCCCGGTCTGCAGTGGTCAGGATCTATCAAAAGTGGTACAAGGAAGAAACAGTGATGAACCGGCGACAGGGTCATGGGAGGCCAAGGCTCACTGATGCATGTGGGGAGTGAAGGCTGGCCGTGTGGTCCAATCCAACAGATGAGCTACTGTAGCTCAAATTGCTCAAGAAGTTAATGCTGGTTCTGATAGAAAGGTGTCAGAATACACAGTTCATCACAGTTTGTAGCATATGGGGGTACACAGCCGCAGACCAGTCAGGATGCCCATGCTGACCCCTGTCCACTGCTGAAAGCGCCATCAGTGGGCACGTGAGCATCAAAACTGGACCACGGAGCAATGGAAGAAGGTGGCCAGGTCTGATGAATCACGTTTCTTTTACATCATGTGGATGGCCGGGTGCATGTGCATCGCTTACCTGGGGAACACATGGCACCAGAATGCACTATGGGAAGAAGGCAAGCCGGTGGAGGCAGTGTGATGCTTTGGGCAATGTTCTGCTGGGAAACCTTAGGTCCTGCTCCTGCCATCCATGTGGATGTTACTTTGACACGTACCACCTACCTAAGCATTGTTGCAGACCATGTACACCCTTTCATGGAAGCAGCAATTCCTGGTGGCTGTGGCCTATTTAAACAGGATAATGCACCCTGCCACTGGTTCAGGAATGGTTTGAGGAGCACAACAACGAGTTTGAGGTGTTGACTTGGCCTCTAAATTCCCCAGATCTCAATCCAGTCGAGCATCTGTGGGATGTGCTGAACAAACAAGTCCAATCCATGAAGGCTCCACCTCACAGCTTACAGGACTTAAAGGATCTGCTGCTAACATCTTGGTGCCAGATACAACAGCACACCTTCAGGGGTCTAGAGGAGTCCATGCCTTGATTGGTCAGGGCTGTTTTGGCAGCAAAAGGGGGATATATATATATATATATATATATATATATATATATATATATATATATATATATATATATATATATATATATATATATATAATCGTCATGTCGTCTAGCCCTAAAACTTGTATAGTTGTGTATATTGTTTTTTTTGTTTGTTTGTTTGTTTTTGTTTTTTTAAACATCCAGTTATGCAGAATATAAGTTGTCAATACAATGTATAACAATATACAGGGTATCATTTTACCTCGAAACACAAAATGATAACTGCAAATTCATGTTTCTCTGCCTGGAGTTCAGTTGTTTTTGTCAATTGCAGCGATCCATTTGCTTCTCTTTTCTGCAGCTTTCAGCAGTCTGTAAAAATATACCTATAATTTTCTTGTCAAAACTATCTGTGCAGTCAATCGCACAGCTCGTTCCTGTTTTAGATGTGTTTTGGTGTTTTTTGCAGAATTCATGCTGAAAACTAATGCTGCAACTCAGTCTTTTTGCCACTCAGTCACGATGACGTCACATGAATACCCTCTATATGACTTGCTGTTTCCAAACAAATAAAAACATTATTTATGTTCTATTAATCAACATAACTAATAATTATTACAAAATCAAGAGAAATATTCAACAATAATGATTATTTTAATAATATTGTAGCCCTACCATCACCCTGTAATGAATTCCTGTTTATTTTTTTAATTTTATGATTTATATACTTTATGTAGTCTATTTACATTATGGAAATGTTGTCTGAATATGTGTATTCCACCTCTGAGCAGCATTAAACAGTCTGTGTAAATAAACTAACATGGCATGTCAGATGCAGCTTCTGTCCATCTTTGCCATGTAAAGATAACTTTTGTTGTTAAAATTGTATTGACCAGGGGGCAAATATTGCCCCTTAATAGAAGGGGCTAATTTCTGACCCTGGTACAGTCTGTATATACATTCCTTTAACCAAATGCATATTATAGCTATATGTGGAATGTTCATGTAAACATACCCCTTTTATAGTGAAAAATATTTCACCGCCCTACTTCTTGACTCCAGTCTTGGTGTTTAGTACTATCTGTTTAGTTATTTAATGTGATAATCTGTTTGTGTGTGTAGATGACAGAGCAGCCTGCTGGAGCAGGAGCTCAGAGGCCACAAAACGCCCAGTTAGAGTGCTCACGTTTGGAGCTCCTCGGCCTGAGTGTGGAGTCCACCCCTTTCAAGACTGCCATAAGGGACAGCCTATGGCCCTTCCAGCATGACAAACGATGGAGGCAGACCGTCTTTCATTAAGGCAACAACTATATCCCAAACTCCAGAAGAAAACAAGGGCCACACTCTTTAAATGTTTAGCATTTAAATATTTCACTGAAGCATCAGTCCTATTTTATAACAGGTCGTTGCTCTTTAAGTCCTGCAGCTTTGTTTGATGTTGAAGTATACAGGTATTTCACCTTTATGTGTTTTTGTGTGGATTGCACTATGGATTATTGAGTCCTCAACTATATTTGTTTTTTTTTTTGTTTTTTTTTCCTAAGTTGTATTAGTTTATGTAAATGAAAAGTTGAAGACAAGAATGTTTGATAAAGGAACAGATGATATCCTCAATTACTGCAGTTCTTTCTTTCTTTAAATAAAAATAAATAAATAAATAAATAAAATAATAATAAAAGAGAATGCATAAATTAAGTATCAGGACGTTAAAATCGAGCCTTTCTTGATGATTAAAGATTTTTTCCTCATATACTTTATAACAGGTAACAGTGTTATTTAAGAATAGATAAGGCTACAAACACTTGGATGACCACAAAAGGTACAACCATTATACTAGTTTGTTCCAGAAGATATTATGGCTTAAAAAGTATGCTAGTAACCCTGCCTCATTATTATTGTATTAACATCTAAATACTGTAAATGTTTCCGTAAATATTTCAAGTAAACTCAGTTTTAACCACATAAATGACTGTTTCCTCAATTTCACAATTCTGTTGAATCCCTTTAACCAACAAAAGCCAGTTCCTTAATTACTCCAAGAAGTGACATGGGCTATTACTTATTAATTTTATAAATTCTGTAAGGTTTTGTTTTATTAGTTAGTTTGTATCACTTTAAAAACATTCCATCCTGTTGGATAAAATTACAGTAATAGATCATTAAAATGTTCAAAAGATGTTTCAAAAGCATCAGTTTGCTCTCAATCCTTCACTGGGCAGTGAATCACTGATCTTATTTCTTTCTTGTTCATCATCCTGTTATTTATTATTATTATTATTTAGATCATGTTAATTGTCTTGTCATTGTGTAATCAACGTATAATATTAAGAAAAAGTACCTGCGCTTATTTCTGAAAATAGGATATGCCAAAACACGCATAATTTTCTATAAGTTTCAGAACTCAAAATGACACGACAGACCCGACTATTTTATTTTAGTATTAAGAATATACTTACTACGAAACGTCAGTGATAAACTTGTGTAATTAAACATTTCAGGCATTTTTTTTTTTTTTTTTCTTCAGACAATTTAATTGAAGTGAGGTATTTTCCAAATTCTTTTATAAAAACAAGAAAAAGAGGTTTAGTATTTAGATATATAGATTTATGAATGTGGTTTTAGCTAGTAACAAGATCAAATTAATAACATAAAACTGACTTTTTTTTAGATTGCTCATAGCCAAACAAAAACCTAGTACCACATCCTTCCAATACAACACACAATCATTATAAACTGAATTCCTAATAAATCATGTGACATCTTGCCAAAACATTTTAGTAAAGGGACGTTATTAAACATGGTTTTACTTTATTTTTTTTTATTTTTTTTAAATTCAGAGAACAGTAACATACAGTATGTCAAGAAACAATATCAAAAAGAAAAAGAAGGAGAGAGAGAGAGAGAGAGAGAGAGAGAGAGAGAGAGAGAGAGAGAGAGAGAGAGAGAGAGAACAAATTACAACAAATAAAACAGAGTGCCAGGGGGAAGTAAATATAAAAGTTATATTTATCAAAACATAGATAGAAAATATACATATATATATATATATCAGTCAACAAAATCATAAAATGTGGTTTGTTATTGGTAAATTTGCACTTATGAATGTGAAATTTGGTTAACAATATAAGTAAATTAATTAGGTAAAAGCGTTATCAAACATGATTCCCATGTTATTTCGTGTCGTGGTGACGTTTCCCCAAATGGGCGGAGTCATTGGGTTGCGGTGCACGCGCTGCTGTATAGCGGTCAGCTGATATTACCAGAGTACTTTCCAATGAGAGTCCGCGCACCGCTGTCTACGTGACATCACCGTTGTGACCTAATCGAGAAGCGTTATTTTGTCCGAGATTGCAGCTTCAACGGTTTACGCCCGTCTTCAGCGACGAAATAATAACGAAATAAAACACTGAAAGACAGCAGACGAAGTACCGGCGCAATTCTCTGAAAAGAAACAAGTTTTTCCTCCAAAGGTAACAAAGGGAAACACATTATTTGCCTTTTCTATACAATACACGTTAACCACATAAAATATCTTTCGTCCTATAAATATTTAGTGTCGTTTGCTAGTGAATATGTTTGTTTTTTTGGTTCTGTTAAACATTGACTGCTGAATGGAAGGTTTGGTAGTCTTCAGGGTCTTACCGCCCCTCCATTTCCTCCACACGTACTATGGCGCACAAGAAATATCTCTTGACCAAGATGACATAAAGCTATTCTATTATTAGATATTGTAAGACATGGCAGATATAACGTATTATTCAAGTTATTGTGTTTGTATTGCAAACTACTGTGTTTTCATAATGTGTGTGTCGCACATTTATTCGCGTGGGTGAATAAGATCCTGACCTTTGCTTGGCAGCAGGTGAACAATCATCTGGTTGTGAATGAATCGGATCCAGAGGAGTCGCCTGATTCGTATTATCATCACTGCAGTTTCTGTAACACTACTGCATTCACCGTCAGAGAGACAGTGAGGCTTGTTAATATATAGGCCAAAAACAATAGATGTGCTTGACACTTATTATCATCATTAGCTCAGTTTAGACTCAGCTCAAGTCATTTCAGATGGTGTGTCTAGTTTAGCTAGTTATCAGCTTGTACTGTGACTCTTAAGATATTGATTAGTCAGTTCCCTCTTATTATCAGAGCAAGTTTATGAAATGTTTTCAGTAACTTTGAGTGTGTAAATAATTAACTGGAAGATTGAAGTATAAATCTGCTTTCATGCCTCAAAAAACACACTAGTATTTGTACATGTGTAACATATGTAAGTGGATATGCCTGTTAAATTATACAATTTAAGGGTTTTCAGAGCAAAGATTAAACTTACAGGTATGAATTATGATTATGTGACAATATTGTCCTGATCCACAACAATAAAAGTGTGTGTGTAGATTTGCTCTGTGTGTATCAGTGGTTTCATTCAACATCATCTCTGTGTTGTTGCCAGCTTGTTCCATTAAGAGCCATTAAGTTAATAATTTACCATCACTGAGTCAAGAGAGCACTGTTTGACTTCAGCTAGATCAAATACTCTCATCGCCATTGTAAGTGTATTTTTCAGTGTTGATGCCATTTCCATGGACCGAATATTCCTGTTAATGAGGCTTGATATTCACTGATAATATAAAGAGGTGTTTTTGGCCCATGTACTGGGTGATATTTAGAAATATGACTCATGATGCATCCAATGATTCAGATAGAGATTGCCTCCTATTTACAATTTTTTTTTTTTTCCCAAAACAATAATTTTGAATAAATAACAGAGACTGCAGTCAAAGTAGACAATGTCATATTTAATTTGATGTGATTGAAAGACTGTATGACTGTCTTTTATTTCATATTAAATATGCCGTTGATTCTTAATAAGGTCTATTAGTTAATCTACCAGGTTTTTTTTTAATCTTTTGAACATTAAGTATATTTATGTGATAAACACTGTTGTTTAAAAGATTAGGGACTGTACGTTTTTTTTTTTTTTTTTTTAAGAAATTAACACTTATCACTCGAAATTGATAAAAGTGACAGTAAAGATATTTGTAGTGTTACAAAATATTTCTATTACAAATAAATTCTGTTCTTTTAAACTTTCTATTCATCAAAAAATGAATTTATAACAATAAGAAATGTTTCTTGAGCATCAAATCAGCATATCAGAATGATTTCTGAATGATCATGTGACACTGAAGACTGGAGTAATGATGCTGAAAATTCAGCTTTGCGTCACAGGAATAAATTAAATTTTAAAATATATTAAGTCATTTCAAATTGTAATATTATTTCACAGACTTTGAAATAAAAAAATAGTAGTATAGTTGCACACGAGATACATGCATAGACTGTTAAAACCAAGCAAACAAAAAAAGGATAAATGCACAATTTAATAATAATAAAAAAAAAAAAAAATGCAGTAATTAACTGATGAGTAATGCATTTAAGAAGACGAGAGAGCCATTGGTGCACTTGTGTCTTAAACATGTATCTTTTGTATTATCTTAATGTACCACTGAAACTGCAACAGGAAGTAATTATTATGTTTTCATTGTTTTCTCCCAGGTAGCCAGCTCAGTTCCGTGTAGATGAATTATGAGCAGCCTCCCCCCTACACAGGGCCTGGCCCCACCGCTCCAGGATACCCCCCTCCCAACGCTCCTGGATACCCTCCTCAGGGATACCCCGCACAGCCATACCAAGGATATCCAGTAAATACAGACCAGCCCAACCCTGGTTACCCGAACTACCCTCCAGGACCCCCCGGGTCATATCCGGTCCAGCCAGGATACCAGGGGTACCCACAACCACCGTATGGAGGCCCAATGTATGGGGAACCTCCTAAAAACACTGGTAAGATTCTTGATTTCCTGTCACGTTGAACATTCTCGTTTACACAATCTTTGGGTTAGTTTTACTCATAAACATCCTCATTTGTAACAGTGATGTCAACAGATTTACACAAAACACAGTTAGCACAGTTACTGGAAATGTTTGTTGCGAATACTTTCTGCAGCAGCTGTTATCATTTTAGCTGTATTATTTTTCTTGGTGTACTTTAATGTTAAACTAAGTTTAATAGGAAGTTAACGCAGGTCAGAGGATTACAGTATGTTTAGCTTCTGCGACCTACTAGGTTTTTAAATTATGTTTTAATTAAAAATATTAAATAAGTCTAATGGACTCTCATATACAGTGGGGACCCTCTGAGAACAATCCGAAAACATGGAAAATCCATACCAAATACTAAGACATTCTGAAATTCTTGTTGTTTTTTTTTCACCCACTATATTGAAATATAAATATATACAGCTATGGAAAAAATTAAGAGACCACTCCAAGTTCAGAAATCAATGTTAAGTGGTCTCTTAATTTTTTCCATAGCTGTATGTAACGAATATATGTAATATTTCAGAATCAGAGCTCTATGTCTGTGTTTTTCCTCCAGTGTATGTTGTGGAGCAGGGCAGACGGGAGGATTCTGGGGACCAGGCATGTCTAACTGCATGTTGGACGGCTCTGTGTTGCTGTTGTCTCTGGGACATGTTGACTTAGAATAATGAAAAAACCCACTGTGACCCCTCCTTCATTTGTAATGATCTTTCACTCCATATTTCAATCCTTATTTAATGTATGACTACTGAAAAATAACCGAGAAACAAATAGAGCAATGTTTTTGTTGTAGCGTCCATTTCCAGTAGCCCAGCTTGAAGTACCTCTTTTTATTCCTTCAACGACGCACGATACGCACTGAGAGACTGATTACACGCATTGATCTTATTTGTAGAGGCCTATTAAACAGAATGTTTTTATTATTTATCTTATACAAATGTCATCTTTAATGAATGCAAAAATTTACAATTTGCTTGAATATAGGCCAGATTTGATAATCAAATGTGGCCTTGCACAGTCTGTGAATGTTTGATCTGTCTTAATATGAGTCAATCAAAGAAAAACATTTGTTTCTATTAAATAAATGATGGAAATAAGTCATGTCATTGCTTTTGTGTACTCAAAATGTGTTTTTAGTGTAGTTTCTGCGCTACTAGCATCACCAAATGGGACTGCAAAAAGAATGACTTTTCAAACTAATTTGCTGGACACTCCTTCAGTGTTGCTCTGCTGGGATAGTGTGGGTGCTCAAAAAAACAGAGCAGTGTTTTGAAAGCACCACGGTGTTTACATATTTTGAGGAAACCAACTTACAGCGTACTGAACAGAGATAGAAGTATTTTAACATTTTGTTTTATATATGTATCTCCTCTTTTGAAGTAAAATTTCCATTCTGAACATTTAATTGCACATCTTGTGAACTTTTTAACAAAATATGAGGCAGCAGACCTGAACCCACTGATTATTAGCTAATTTTTTATAGATTTCTTACTAAATTAGATATACTAGACTATACAATACACTCTGTTAGGAATTGTTTGCTGAGCTGCAAATGCATTTTTAATGAGGAATCTTTTTATTAGTTGTCTCACCTCACTGGCTCTTCTCTGTGGTGTTTTGAACTGTTCCAGCTCTCCGGTACTACAGACCATGCCTTTGTCTACTCCCATTTAAGCAATACAAAACTGATCACTTACTGGAATCTCGTCTAAACTGTTGTTTGCAGGTTCATAAAAGATATCTGCTAATTTGGGGCTTTAGATACGACGAGTCTTTGCCAGAGCCTAATGTTAGTGTTTTACATACGTAGGTGTGTGTTGAAATACACAAGATTAGCAAATGTCAAGACGTATCAAGTTCCTGGTACACTGCATTTATGAATAGGTGACACAACGTGTTTGTTTTGCGTCTTTTCAACATGTATTTACCAGAATCTCGAGAGAAAACTGCAACACTCTTGAGTGATTCCTTCCCCCAGCACCAGTGTTCAGCAGTTCACTGGAAGTGGTTCCCATGGGTGTAAACTTAACACCTGCATTGCAACAGGCTATTTAAAGCCGAGCTGTGTTCACCTTTTTTTTTCTTTTCTCACTCTCAGCACTGACAGCTACAGCCGGCCTAATCATTGACCGTTCGTTCTGGCCCCTTAATGGCAATGACAGTGAAATAATTACAAATTAATTGCTATATTCTTTCTATTGAATGGTGGAATTCTTTTGACAAAGTTCAGTATTCTGAATCTCTGCGGCCGTTTATGTTTTTCAGTCCTTGTATTCCACAGACATCTTCACAAAACACTTCCTGATGTTCTCGGCATGACTGTCATTCCACCTCACTGGCCCCAGACAATCACTTTTTGACTTCTGGCATTTTAACTTCAATTCTGGATAAGGGAATAACAGGACAAATCATTGTTCTCTGTGCGTTCACAATGTAACAGTGTCATGGAACTGCTGAGTCAGTAATTACAGCATAGGCTCAACTGCAGAGACATATGCTAGTATTTTAGGTTGAAAAGAATCATCTGGACACAATATAATGCAGTTTTGATGAATCTTTTGGGAATTTCGATTTGTGTTGACTGATCTTTAAGTCATGATTAAGACATATTTAACAAACACGCAATCATTCAGTGCTAGATCAAGTTACATTTTAGTAAAAAAAAAAAAAAATGTTTACCCACAATGAAAAATAGAATCATGTACACCTTAAATAACCTTTTTTCTTTTAGAAAGAAAGAATTGTTGTGATTGAGGTTGGTGTACTTATAAATTAGCTCTTTAGATTAAAAACAAACAAAAAAACGGTCGCCTAAATTTCATTAAAGGGATAGTTCACCCCCCAAAAAAATTCTGTCATCATTTACTCACCTTCATGTTGTTCCAAACCTGTATGAATTTCTTTTTTTCTGAAGAAGATATTTTAAAGAATGTGGGTAACTAAACAGATTCTGGTCCATTTTGTAACCATTGTATTTTTTTTTTCTCCATACTATGGAAGTCAATGGGGATCAGCAACTGCTTAGTTACTCACATTCTTCAAAGTATCTTCTTTTATGTTCCACAGAAGAAAGAAACTCATATAGGTTTGGAACAACTTGAGGGTGAGTACATTATGACAGGTAAACTAACCATTTAAGTGAATTCTGCAATTAAGGACTTTTGTATGGAGTTAATATTGTGCCATAATTAAACAAATCCAGCATTTTGCAAACAAACACGATCTGCTTTGCAAAGGAAAACTCGACTCGCAAACAAACAGAAAGTGATGTGCAAATACAAAGGTCAGTTTGTGTGAAAACACGGAGAAGTAACAAATATATGTACTTTTTTACAAATATAAATAAATGAGCCTACTTCATGTTTCACAAATAAATTCAAACCATCCTACAAATCTAGTGCATACAAGCACACATCTGTCTGTTACGATTGTAAGACACTTGCCTTTTTATCAGATCTCTTGGCTTGATTTTCTCTCAAATGTGTTCAGGCAGATTTTCTCTCAAATGCAGTTGAACAACTTCCTCTTCCAAAACAGCAGATGGCGCTTTGCTGTGGGTCAATTCACGCTAGTCTCCCGAGAGAAGCACTGAAACATGCATTTATAATAATAATAATAATAAACTTTATTTTATAGCATCTTTAAAAGTTGCATCTCAAAGCACTTTACAAGAACAAATACAATGGAATAGGGGAAATTAAAGATAGAAACATGCATCAAAACACATTTCAAGACATATATAGTTATATATAAAACAAAATAATCATGTATAGAAAATAAGTTTACATGGAGTATACAGCTGACAAAAATGAGTGGCGAACAGGTGAGCTGGGCGTTTCTCAATACCAAGTACGCAAAGTTTGGTAATTCTACATTATCTGCAAAATGCAACAGCAGCAATCTTGATAACATCATTCGGCTTGCTCTGGCTTATCTCTGTATGTATAACCGCCAGAAATATTTTATACAAAACATGTTATAAAACACCAATCTGCCTCTTTTCATTTTAATTTAAACATATTAATAATAGCCACACTTATTTGGTTCAGGCAACGCTTACATTGATTATCTTCACTGCATGTACAGTACCGGTCAAAAGTTTACATTAAGGTTTTCTGAAAGTAGTCTCTTAATCTCACCAAGGCTGTATTTGAACAAAAATACAGTAAAAGCAGTAATACTGTGAAATATTATTGCAATTTAAAGTTACTGGTTTCTGTTGTATATTTTAAAATGTAATTTATTCCTGTGATCAAAGCTGGATTTTCAGCATCATTATCCCTTCAGTGTCAAATGATCCTTCAGAAATCATCATACTCTGTTCACCACTCATTTTCATCAGCTGAAAACTTCTTGTAAACCTTTTTTTAGGCTAGCCCCTATGTATACATATACATATATATACACGTTTGAAATGTGTTTTGATGCATGTTTCTATCTTTTATTACGCCTATTCCATTGTATTTGTATGTTCTTGTAAAGTGCTTAGAGATGCAACTTTTAAAGGCACTATAAAATAAAGTTTTATTATTATTATTATAAACACGTTTCAGTGCTTCTCTCGGGAGACTAGTGTGAATTGACCCACAGCAAAGCGCCATCTGCTGTTTTGGAAGAGGAAGTTGCTCAACTGCATTTGTGAGAGAAAATCTGCCTGAACACATTTGAGAGAAAATCAAGCCAAGAGATCTGATAAAAAGGCAAGTGTCTTACAATCGTAACAGACAGATGTGTGCTTGTATGCACAAGATTTGGTATTTGTTCAAAGGTTTCATGCCATTTGTAGGAATTTATTTGTGAAATATGAAGTAGGCTCATTTATTTATATTTGTAAAACAGTAAATATATTTGTTACTCCTCTGCATTTTTGCTCAAACTGACCTTTGTATTTGCACATCACTTTCTGTTTCTTTGCGAGTCGAGTTTTCCTTTGCAAAGCAGATCGGTTTTGTTTGCAAAATGCTGGATTTGTTAGTTTAATTATGGCACAATACTAACTCCATACTTTCACAGCATCTTCTATGGCACTACTGGAACACAAGTGTTCTGCTCAGCTGTAAAGGAAAGAATTCATAGTCAAAAAGTACAAATGCAAATGTTTTATTTTCATAGAATTTCCAAAGAACCTCCTTTCACCAGTGTCTGAGTGTTACTTTTCTAGATGAAGCTCATATACACACTGACTTGACCACAGTCAGAAGAGATTCTACATCAATAAAGAAAGGCCAATGGCTGCTTGAGCTTTCGTAATATTCAAAGAAAACAACCTCTGCGATGAGTCTTGCAATGGATTTTCACACAACGCAACAATGAAGCCACTTCCTCGAAATGTTCTTGATTTAATACACCCACACTGTTGAGTCAATGAGAATATTTTACATGTGTAATATGTTTCACAGTTTTAAAAGACTTAAAAAAAAAAACAATATATATATTATGCTTTCATCTGTTATCACTTGCCAAGTTGAATTTAAATTAATAAAATAACAATAAAAAAAAAACCCAGACAATCAATAATCTCTCTTACATATTATACAAAACAGTTGTCTCATGTACAGTTTATCGATCAACGTATCAGCCCCTGTTGTGATTGTCATATATTGCGAACAGAAGAGGACAGATGGTGTGAGCTGATGATCAACACATCCAACAAAGGCCAATCAGAAAGCTCAGCCTCGCACGGCGCGATTGAAGTCTTCATAGAGAACACTGCAGTGACGTCTACTGGGAATATTCATGAGGAACTAGACTGAAAATGTTGAAATGCTGGCATTCCTTTTCATTGTGTTCCAATGTAGTTTCACAAACACGTATGAGATCAGGTGACGCTTTTTTTGGGGTAATGCGGCCCAGGAGTACGGTGAAATGATTGAGTGTGATTTTCTGTAATGGTTTGATGTGCAGTCATGAAAAACCAAAGCAGTGAGCCATCACACTATCATCACATGAACATCCGCCACTCACAGCCAGTCTGAAATGACTAAAAAATATTTACCACTTTCTATAAAGTCGAAATGTCACTACAAAATCATTGTTCACAAGTGCTTTTTTTTTTTTAAATATTGGGTCAGTGTTCTTGCTGCTGGCTGTCAGCTCTCCATTTTTGGGAAACGGCTCTGCAGCGCACTGTTGTTTCTCTCCGTAGGAGATGGTGTGGCATCAGCAACAGCTGAACTCTGTTACCTCCTGCCCATCTCATTCTGTTTGAGGAACTGGATGTTAGTGCTGCTGTCCGCCAGTTCAGGGTACTGCTCCACCGGCAGCACGTAGTAGCCTTCGTAGCCCGAGACCTTCCCAATTGCTAACAGTTGTTGCTTCTCGTTTTCAGCCCACACGCGTCCTCCCTCCCTGCCCTCGCGCGCTTGCTGCTGCTCCTTTGCCCAGGCTCCGGACAGCGCCCTCTGGTGGGCCTGCTCCAGTACGCGGCTCCGCTCCTTTTCCAGAACCTCTGCTGACAACCCGTATCGGATGCTGTATGTGAGTCTGGAGGACTGGATTTCTAGAGTGACGCCGCGGCGGGAGCGTCCGCTGATCGTCACGTTTATCCCGCTCTCCAGCGTCTTGTGGCCACTGCTGAGACCCAGCGCCAGCAAGTCGCTGTCAGCTAGTCCAAGCTTCACAAAGAAGTGGCAATCCCGGCCATCGATGGTGTAATGAGTGCCATCCAGGTAGATGGCATTGCTGAGGAGCTGTGATATTTTGCGACTGTCTTCGCTAGCTGAGCTGGACAGGTCTGTTAAAGCATGGCCATCCCTAATAGCGAGCATCATGCCTTTGCCCACGATGGGGGTGCTGGTGCCAAACCAGTAACCGGGCTTGTCATGCTTGGCGCGCCGCAGTATATTGAGCCGCCTCCCCTCAAGAACCATGAAGGCCTGGTTGTGTCTGTCCACCGAATGCTGAACTCCAGTGAAGAGCTGTAAAATGGGATGAGTAGTTAGTGACACCTGATAAAAGCTGTTCAGCAGTAATGATTCATGTTATGTAGGGTCACCTTCAGGTCTAGGTTATCAGATGTGTCCTAAGGCAGGGGTTCTCAACTCTGGCCCTCGAGATCCACTTTCCTGCAGAGTTTATCTCTAACCTTGATTAAACTCACCTACCTGCAACTTTCTAATCTTGAAGACCTTGATTAACTTTTTCATGTGTGTTTGATTAGGGTTGGAGCTAAACTCTGCAGGAAACTGGGGCCCTGTCCACAAAAACACGGTATTTTCAAAACCACAGTTTTTTCTGTGAGGTTTGGCCATTTATCCACACGCAAACACAGTATCCCGTCATTGAAACTGAACTTATTTGAAAACTCTTGCCAGGGTGAAGATTTTTAGAAACTCCGGTTGCAATGTTGCCATGTGGACGGTGAAACCAGAGATTTTGGATTGTGAGGTCGGAACCGGAACTGGTAATAACCTTTTTTCCAGGCTTCTGATTGGCCAACATGGCTTTACGGTTAGGGTTATATCACCACCTGTTGGTTTGGCATGCTCTTAACAGTATTTCATAGCGTGTTTTTGCATTTTTACGTGGATGCAGTTTTTTTAAAATGAAGAAGGAAAAAACTCTGTTTATAAAAAAAAAACCTGTGTATGTGTGGACTAGGCCTGGACCTTGACGGCCAGAATTGAAAACCCCTGCTTTAGACTAGTACTTGACACTAAAAATGTTCATGTTTGTCCATTTTATTGCTTCACAAACAGAAATATTTGGATTTGGTGCTCAAGAAATGCTGATTGCTGATTTGGTGCTCTTATTATTATCAATGTTAAAAACAGTTGTGCTGTCAGCACCAATAGCCTCATGGGCAGCGCACCTACATATAGCACAGTTGCGATTTGGGTGTCCCAAATTCGAATCCTGGCTTGTGGACCTTTATCGATTCCGATTTATTTGAAATAGAAATATTTTGTAACATTATAAATGTTGTTACGGTCTCTTTTGTGTCAATGTAATTGCTGGACAGAGGGTAAATAAAAGTATTAATTTCTAAAACAAAACAAACAAAAAACCTTATTGATCCCAAACGTTTGAACAGTATTTCTAACAAAAAACATTTTGCAAATTGTCTTTTTTTACAATAAATGAATAATACAAACACTTATGGCAAATATAAAAATACACTGAAAAATAAAAACTTCTGAAGTTTAAATTCTGAACATGTGGTGGTTCAAAATATTCAAAGTAAATATTCATGTTTACTGGTATAGCCATTTGTGCAGCAAATGTTGACAAATGATTTTAATTGAAAAAGGAGTACCTACTCAAACTCACCTGAGTGTTATCAGAGTCCTGACTGGCAAGTATCTCATAAGGAGGGTCAACAAAATAAAGCGAGTGTCTAGGAAATCCTGGTATGATGTTGCTGAGCTGGAAGCCAAACATAACCAGCCAACTCTTCACATCTGCAAGACAAAACGGAGACAAAACATTTTCTTTTACAAGCTGTCATAAGAACCAACATGAGTCATTTATACATAACTTAAAGTCCAGCCCATAAGCAGAAAATTCCTATCACCCTCTCACCTGTCACATAGTTTTTCACATCAATCATATCACTGAGTGGATTATTGTTCTTGAACATATACAGGTTGAACGGAGCTGGCTCTTTGCCTATCTTTGGCCACAAAGTATGGTCAGGTGCAATCCATCTTCCTGCCAGCACGTCATAGTCTCTCTGGGCGAAGTGCACCAGCTTTGTGAGAGGATCATAAAGCCCTCCGTGAAAGCCCAATATGAGCTGGAAATCCGTGTTGGAATCATGGTAGATCTCACCGTATGCTGTGTACTGCATCTGCTTAACCATCTGCCCATTGCTGCTGAAGATTGCCAGTGGAGTGCCTACATTGTCAGAGGCGATGTAGTATTCCTCCCCACCGCTGACCTCCATAGCGAACAGATGACCCTGCAGGTCATAGTAGAAGGAGGTGATTTCAGCTTTTGAGTGGTTGTAAACATGGGTGACCCGAGTGGGGTAGTTCAAATCGGCGTAGAAGTATTGCTGATGCTCGCCTTCGCTAGTTCTGCGGGAGACACGGCGGCCCAAACCATCATAGCGGTAGCGGACGCTCCAACCCCCTGCCGTGCGGCTGTAGGCTCGCTCGAGAAGACCTTTGGAGTTGTACTCAAAGATATCCGAGCCCCTCTGTGCAAGCATGCCGTCCTCATCGAGCTGATACTGCATATCACCGAGCCGCGTGATTCGATCTCGAAGATCGTAGCGTAGCGGCAGCAGACGGGCACTGTTACCAGGGTTTAGCAAATGAAGATTGCCATTTAGGTCGTAGCTGTAGCGCCACGTAGACCAGTCGTCAACTTTGACGCCCACAAGCTGCCCGTCACCGTCATATTCATAGCGGTACTGTGTGGTATTAGCATAGGGACCGATCTTCAGTTCACGTTTGATAACACGGCCCATGCTGTCATACTGCACCGTCATCCAATACATCAATGAGCGGAAGATCTCGTACTGCACTTCCTTGATGCGGCCGTGTGCGTCAAAATGCTTACTGAGTGTCATCACAGCCGTAGTGATGATTTGATTGATGTCGTAGTATATGATGCCAAACTTGCCAAAGTGTTCGACTTTACCGGATATCTCATCATAGCGGTACAGGTCCACAGGAAGTGGGGTTTCCCCTATTACCGGCTTTATGCTGGCCACCCTGAAGCTGTTATCATGATAGGTGTAGTCAAAGCGAGCGTTGACCATTCCTTCCTCTGAGAAGCGGTACATCTGTTTGTCCACTAGGGGACCCAGTTTGCGATAACGAATGGTGCAAGAGAAGCCACCGCTCTGCAAGTTGACCATTTTGAGCACACCAGTCGTCTCATCATAGCCAAAGGTGACAGCAGTGGCATCATACAGCACCTCTGAGAGCTTTCCCAGCTTCCCATACTTGTAGAGCACACGCCGACCAGTTCCGAGGTAGAACATGGCGCGTGGACGCCCATCCTCACTGAAGTCGTGGATAATGGTGGCATTACTCTCTGGGGGGTTGTAGGTGTTGCGAATGTAACCAACAGACACATGGGTGGCCATAGTGTGTCTGGCCATACTCGGCATAGTGACCGCCGTGAGCCGGCCCGCTGTGTCGAAATCAAAGACGTACTGTTTCTGACTCTGCTGGAGCAGCAACACCATGGACTGCAGAGTGAAATAGAAAAAGAAAAATGAAAAGGTGAACAAAATGAGTTCATACATGAGTACAGTAGGAAAAACAAATCTCCAATGCAGTTGAAAAGAGTCAACTCACTTTGTCCATGTAGCTGAAGCTCCAAACTTTCCCATCAACAAAGGTTCGAGACAGGATCCGTCCGAATGTGTCAAACTCGCTTTTCTCGCTCATGCTGCCCCTCTGCAAGCCCACCAACCGGCCGGTGGGGGAATAAGACACATTTACCAAGGCTAAGCTGCTGCTGGGGAGCCAGGTGGCTGGTCGACCCTGGGCGTCATAGATGATACGCAGTGTGAACTTGCGGTGGTCATCGTAGATCTTCTCAGTTCTGGTGTTGCGGTCATAGTCAATGGACAGAAGGTTTCTGCTGTGGACCTGTGGGAAAACATTTAAACTAAACATTCTAAACTCCAAATTCAAATGTAAATATCTCAACTGGCTGATTCTATATATTGTCGCCAAATGTAAACTCTCCCATCGTCCAGCTCTGAAATGCTAAATGTAGACTATTAGCCATTAAAGTATTATAAACATTAATGTTATGAATTTCTGTAAAGCTGCTTTGAAACAATGTTTATTGTGAAAAGCACTATACATAAAATTGACTTTACATGTCATTAACTTCAAGGGTAAAATTAAAAACTTACACGCAACTTCCTGCCAAACACTGTGACCTTGCCTTTAGTCAGCTCTTTTCTCATGCGCCATTCAATTGAGTTGAGGCCGCTGTCAGTGGGTAGGGTGATGTTGCGCCTCCCAATGGTCGGGCTCACAGATCCTGCAATGATGTGGGGCTCAGTATGAAAGCTGATGCCCATCCCATTAGCATAGGACACTCGCAGTGTGCCGTTGTGGTACAACTGATAGCTATTCCGTACTTGGTCTGTGAAAACATAATAAGTTGCAAAAGAGGTTGGCATGGATTATAAAACCAAATTATACTCTTTAAATAACACATTATAAACAAATATTATATAATATTTCACAAAACATTATGAATGTACACATAAACATTACTGTTCAAAAGTCAGAGATCCATAAGATTTTTTAAAGGTGCCCTCGAGTGAAAAATTTAATTTATCTTGGCATAGTCAAATAACAAGAGTTCAGTACATGGAAATGACATACAGTGAGTCTCAAACTCCATTGTTTCCTCCTTCTTATATAAATCTCACTTGTTTAAAAGACCTCCGAAGAACAGGCGAATCTCAACATAACACCGACTGTTACGTAACAGTCGGGGTGTATGCCCCCAATATTTGCATATGCCAGCCCATGTTCAAGGCATTACACAAGGGCAGGACGTCTGGATCTGTGCACAGCTGAATCATCAGACAAGGTAAGCAAGCATTACAGCGAAAAATGGCAGATGGAGCAATAATAACTGACATGATCCATGATATCATGATATTTTTAGTGATATTTGTAAATTGTCTTTCTAAAAGTTTCGTTAGCATGTTGCTAATGTACTGTTACATGTGGTTAAAGTTACCATCGTTTCTTACTGTATTCACGGAGACAAGAGCCGTCGCTATTTTCATTTTTAAACACTTGCAGTCTGTAAAATTCATGAACAACTTCATTCTTTATAAATCTCTCCAACAGCATAGCATTAGCCGTTAGCCACGGATCACAGCCTCAAATTCATTCAGAATCAAGGTAAACAATATAACAGTATACAATACTCACATAATCCGACGCCTGCACTTATATTACATCTTTTTATAAAAAGTTCTAGGGCACCTATAGGGCCCTATTTTAACGATCTAAACGCAAAGTGTAAAGCGCACGTCGCAGGTGCACTCAGGGTGTGTCCAAATCCACTTTTGCTATTTTAATGACGGAAAAACGGTCCGTGCGCCGGGGCACATTTTTGAAATGGGTTGTCCCTATTCTCTTAATGAGTAATGGGCGTAACGTTCAATAAACCAATCAGAGTGTCATCTCCCATTCCCTTTAAGAGCGAGATGCGCTCGCAGCATGGCGGATTGCTATTTACATGCCGGAATTTGTTGGTGGAAAAGCTGAACGCTTTTCAAGCAAAGAAACCGATCTGCTCGTGCGCGAAGTTAAAGCGTGCGAGCAGATCATCTACGGGACAAGCAGGATATAACATTATATATATTATATAATTATATATTATATAACATATAACATTATAAAATACACTGACTTATTAAACTGAGGAGTTCAATGAGTGATGTTTTGCTGAAATTACCTGTTAAGTGGCCAGTCAATCTTTCAGTCGTCTGTGTTGGATGCAGGCTTTCAAATAGCTCCGCGCGATCAGTCAGTTAATATGTTTGTGTATTGTCAAGATTGTTCAATTAATTAGCCAGTTTCGTTCATCATTATAAGTAGTAATAGGCTGAATTGAAAATAGGTATCCTAATTCTAATACACACAATGACTATTCATCATTACATTTTTATATTTATGTAGCCTACGCAATAATATTCTTTTACACTGTAATCCTTTTGTTTTTAATATTTGGCATGTTTGTGTGATGCGTATCCCTGTGTGTAATAAGCAAAGTCAACGCGCACTGTGGACGCACCCAGAGGTGCAGTTTCTACCAACGCGCTCTAACAAAAAAATATTGCGCCACTGACTTTAGACTTTAGACCAGGTTTGAGTTGGTCTATGGCGCAGTCTATTTTCAGCTCCTTAAAATAGCAATGCGCCGGCAATGCGCCTGAACACACCTCTTTTTTAGACCAGCACGCCCATGGGTGCACTAACTGGCGCAAATGAAAACGCGAACGGCGCCGGACGCAAACTAGCAAACACACTTGCGCTGCGCCTTGCGTCGCATTGCGCCGGGTGTATTATAGGGCCCTTAATGTTTTGAAAAAAGTCTCTTATGCTTACCAAGGCTGCATTTATTTGCTCAAAAATACAGTAAAACTGTAATGTAAAATAACTGTTTTCTCTTTGAATATTTTTAAAAATGTTATTTATTCCTGTGATGGCCTTCAGTCTTTAGATTCACATGAAATCATTCTAACATGCTGATTTGCTGCTCAAAAAAACATTTCTTATTATTATCAATGATGAAAACAGTTGTGCTGCTTAATATTTTTTGTGGAATCCATGATATATATATATATATATATATATATATATATATATATATATATATATATATATATATATATATATATATATATATATATATATATACATTAATTACTGCTTATCTGTGAAGTATTTTATAATTTAATGTTTGTATTAAGGCAAGTTATTTTGAAGTGCTCCCTACAACCAGCCTCATTTAATTTAGCATGAAGCATTAGGTCTGATCTGACAGTCTATTGTGCATTAGGGGAAACGCAGCACTGTGGGGCGGATGTGTGTAATGCGGCTTTTGGTTATGAAGAAGATTTAGCTTTGGCTAAAAGCAGCACAAACATCTTCAGTTCCATTTACAAGCTATAATTGGATCAGACACAGCTTTCCACAGAAATGTACCTGGGAAACACAATCATGTACAATTTCAAAGTCATAAAAAAATCCAAATGCATTTTGGTACACTGCTAACAAGCAGAGGGCACCCAAAGGGTTGGTTTTTATGTAGTTTGTCTTGAGTAGACAGCAAAAGCATACTCTTTACAGGAAGTAACAAGTAAGTTGCGTGAGAAAATCTATCATCAACACATAATCCACTGGAAATAAAGAGAAGAGTTTAAGCCTTCAAGCTTTTGCCTCCTGAAAGAACCCCTAAAGGCAGCCTATGGTAAATTGTAAAATGGTGATTTCTCTGCTCTGCTGGATTCCATGCATTCAAACAATGTGGCCTCCCTGTGGGTAGTAAAGAGAAACATCAGTCTACCTGCCTGCTGTGTGTTTTGGTCTTAACGGATGTGATTTACAGGGGAAACGGGGGGCATCAGCATGAGATCTGGACTGAGATGTGTTCTTTGTGTGCTGTGTGTGTACCTTGAACCACAGTGTAGGACGCCTCTACAGATGAGAGATTAGTGATGACCGTGACATCATCATCTCTGTTTGAGCTCTCCATGTCAATATTGATTGACTCCTCCATCTCACGGTGCAGACTGGTCACCACACCAGTGGGATATGTTACGTTGGTTAGACGACCCTCACTGTCATAGCTGTGAAGAAGAGAATCAAGACAAATCTCACTAATATGACTAATAAACAGGCAGCAGTGTCTGTGAATAGTTCATTTTTAATGTTTTAAATAGTTTAAAACCAGTTTAATCTGGAGGTTTTTAATCTAATATTACTATTCTTATTTCATCTTATTTCAACCAAAAGGATTTCGAACAATCATTGTTTTAGTTAACAATAACAACACTGTTTGAAACAACAACCGTAATTGGACTTCATCTATTTAAGAGTCTGTAGCAGTTCTAGCATACAGACACTAGGTGGCTGCAGGACCAAAGCTTTTCTGCAAAAACATCCTCTGCTCTGACAGTAGATGAAGATACCAGGCAGATGATAATAACCACAGTGCTTAGATTCTTAAGTCCTAATTTATGATACACAAGAACAACCATGATGAAAACACCATGAGAAACAGTTGTGTCACTTTTGCACTCAACATTTCAGCACAAAAACCTGCATTATAATCACTATCCAGCTTAACATCCATCTTAATATCACCTTTTAGATTAAGTAAATGTCAGTCTTTTCAGTGCAAACAGGACTCCATTCATGTAAATTGGTCTTATTACCTTATTAACATAGACCAATAAACATTGTGCTATTACTGCCAGCGAAAAGAGATTTTAATTACACATTGCAGCAGTAATTTATCAAATGATAACCAGACATATATTTTAACATGCATTTTAAAAAGTAGATCATTCTCATTGAATTCCCCCTAACACGTTTTGACTTGCAATCACAAGCAATTTGGCTTTCAAATTAATTTAATTAAACGGTTAGTTCACCCAAAAATTAAAATTCTGTCATTAATTACTTACCCTCTTGTTGTTCCAAACCTGTAATTCTTTCATTAATCTTCAGAAAACAAATTAAGGAACTTTTTGATGAAATCTGAGAGCTTTCTGTCCCTTCATAGGCTGCCTTTGTAACTGACACTTTGACACTTCAAAAAGTTCATAAAGTTTTGAGTGGATTAGTCCAAATTTTCTGAAGAGACACAATTGCTTTATATGATGAACAGACTGAATTTAGGCTTATGTTCACATATAAACATTCATCAACACACACGTCAGTTGTGGTAAACGGAAGCTCAAGTTTGTTTGCTTGGCGCGTGTGGGAACCAATGAGGTTCATTCTCGTGTGCTACGTTTGAGCTTCCGCAAGAGGTTTGTTCTCAGGCACCAAGCAGGTTCGGTTAAGCCTCTGTTTATGTTTGCTGATCAATGTTTATATGTGAATAAAAGCCTAAATTAAATCCGTTCATCAAAAAGATCTTCATTTGTGTTCCCAAAATAAACAAAAGTCTTACGGGTCTGGAACGACATGAGGGTGAGTAATTAATGACAGAATTATCATTTTTGATCTTTAAGATCTTCAGATTTGCATGTGTCTCAAGAGTTCTGCTGTCACATCCCACATTTCATACTCACTCATAAAAGTTCGTCCATCCGGTCTCATCTGACTTGGAGGCTAAAAGTTCAGTGTTAGCATCATAACTGAGCTGTGCCACCTCCTGGCTGAGGGCGGACAATGAACGTAGGCTGCCGGCTGGGTCCATTCCCAGTGTTACCACCTGGTTCTCCGGCAACAGCACAAGCCTGATAGAGCCAGACGCCTCCCTCCTCACCCGAAGTGTATTGTTAGATGCATCGGTAACCGCCGCTAACTCTCCGTCCAGTCCGTAGGTAAAGTTATACAGGGCCAAGCCTGTAATGAGGCTAATCGTTTGCCTATGAAGGCCGTCGGAGCCAAACACATAAAGCTCCTGTTCTAGAGATGAACCCACTTCATATTGTCCGCTTGCTGTGGCGTTGGGGCGATTACTGCGGACCGAACGCACACGGATGTTGTTCAGGTCAGCGATGTACAGGGTACCATCTGGTGACACCGCCAGTGAAGCGGGGCAATTGAGGCCGGCATCCGCAGCGTAGCCCTCATCTCCTGAGAAACAGTTGCAGTTGACGTCATTCTTGCAGTCGCATTCGGAGGCGGCGCCGGCTAGCAGGGAGATCTCGCCGCTGGTGCTAACTTGTCGGATGCGGTTGATACGCTTCTCATCGGTTTCAGCAATGTAGAGCACACCTGTGTGGGAGATGGCGATGGCTGTGGCACTCTCCAAGGCAGAATGGATGGCTAGTTTGCTGAGCGAGTAATCAATGCCAGGGACCTGGCAGTGCATGGGCCGCCCTGCAATAATGCTGACCTGGCGGTTCTCAGAGATACGCAGGATGACGTTGTTCTCCAGCACATACAGAGAGTTGTCCATTGGGTTAACGGCCAGGTCTGTAGGCCACTCCAGACGTACCTGGACACAAAATAGGACAATAATTTGATAATGTCAAGCCGTTGTGGTCTGTGAGTGTAAATTCAGCTTTGCAAAGGGAGGTTTTCCTGCATCTGCTTTTGATATCCCCCTTCTGTTCATTTTATTCCTGCTTCTTGTCAGATGGGATGCATTTCACATTTCCTACAGTACATTTCCTACTGGCATTTAAAAAAAAAATAAAATAAATAAATAAATAAAAATGTGTTACAGATTCTTCTGAGTGGAACGAATCAGCGGGCCTATGAATTTATTACAGTGATAGACAAATGATGACAGCGGCTTGATTGATAATCCAGTTCCATTGTTTGTCACTGTCATTGTCAAATGTTAATACCCAAGGAGACACTCTGACAAGCAAATATTGGTGTAAAGAAAACAGCACAGACTGAAATGAAGAGGCTGAAATGTGTTCACCCAACTGTGTTTGAAAGCTTATCTGAATGCTTCATGGGGCCTGTAAATTGTTTCAATAATTTTATAGTCAATAAGTTAATTGTTAAAATATATTTAGTGAATTATATTCTATATTTTTACTTTTCATTTCATATTAATTACACTGTATTTTTACATTTTCTCAACTTCTACATTAAATCTTCAATGACATTCTTGTTCAAATGTTTTAATAATGATCAAACTTGCTCAAACATATGAAAAAAGATCTCTCTTTGATACCATAAAATGATAACTAATACAGATGCAACAGAATGATAATTCTGGGCCAAAACTGAAACGAAACCAAAATTTTTCTTATTGTAAATTATTTTAAATTTTAATTATTTTTGTATAATTGTTAATATTAGATTTTTAATTAAATTTTATTGAATTTGAATTAACCACACTTTTATTTAAAGTAAAAAAAAATTGGACAGAACATTTATCAAAATAATATTAAATGCAACAGAATAATTTTTTTTTTAAAATTAAAAAATCAATAATTTTTTTTTATTTTTTTTTCTAGTCGACTAGTAGTTGTTCATTTAAGCCATTAGTTAACTAATCACATTTATATTAATTTAATTTCTTAAATACTGGAGAGAATAAACCATAATAATGAGCGTTTAATATAGGCTATATAACACTCAAGCGCACACATAATGCTTGCCATAAAGAACTGGCAAAAGTAATGATTATGAAAGTGACAAAAACAGCAAGAAGACATTTAAATTTTTTATTAATAAAGTAATGTTTTCTAAATCAGTGTCGGCTGCAAAGATGAAGTTGACATTGTTGACTCTCATCATCGCCGCATACTGGACGCGCCTAGAGAGAGAATGCACATTTTATTCGGATTACATAATCAGAGTAGCCTATTTCTTTTCGTTTTGAATAATTTCTATTAGTAGATATTTCAAGCTTTCTATAGATATATTTCTCATGTCTGTGAGGCAAGCAGCCACTGAGTTTCGGTTCATTTGTTCATTTAGCCTATAAGACGCGTTCCAGTTCACGTGCAAGTCATCGCGCCGGCGCCTCCATGTCATGATTATATTGTCTGCTATATTTGCTTCTTATTTATTAAATCCAGGCAATTGGTTGATAAAACATTGATTAAAATTAAGATACAATTTGTACAAAACAAAATTCACTTTAAAGAAAACTTTCTACAAAACACAACTTAATGAGGTGGTCAAAATCATGTCTGACTCACTCCATGTCTCCCGATATATTGCGCATTGTATGATGTATTCTATCTTACTCATGCTGTTCACTTTTCATAATCAAATAGATGAATTTAAAACATAACATAGGACTATTTAAACATAAATATGAAACTACGTTTTCTTTAATGGCTAACAACACGTAGTACAGTACAGAGAAATTTCATATCGTGAGCAAGAGCGGATCATGAGTCACGAGTTGGATCAAACATCATTTATTTATAGACTTATATTTAATATTGGGGGCATCCCTAATAATTTTGGCACATCCCTAATAATTAACAATGCTAGTTTTGATAGAGCATTGATTCAGGATTCAGGAGGCTGAATCTTGCTTGATGGACTGTCAACTGAGTGCAAGAGCAAGATAGTTGAGGAAAATCAGTACAACCTGGCTGACGTCCATGCTGGAGTCACAGCTGAGGGGCCTGACTGCTGTCAGGTCATTGGTCTTTATCAGAGTGGAGATAATACCATTCTGATCCACTTTTCGTATCATTGTAGCATCCACAAAGTACATCAGGCCATTCTTATCCAATGCAACACCTGCATGAAAGAACCAACAGTGGATAAACTCAAAATTCATATTAAGATATACTATAAAATATATGAGATATGTATGATTACAACAAAGTAGGATAGGATAGTTCAGACAGAATAATTATCTGTTATAATAACTACCTAATAATTTTGATAATTTTCTTCTTAAACTTCTCATCAGTGTCACAGAAATCACTCCTGACTTTCACTGCTCTCCAAGTATCTGATTTATTTATCTCGTACTCTGATAATCCTGGGAGGAAAGGTGATTTTTAAAGGCAAAATAATTAGTAGTCTATGTGTGTAGGAGCAATGACCTGGAAAAGAGTCAGACGCTGCGCCGTGACTGCTACAGTTTGATTCGCGCTGTCACGGTGATCATGTCAGAGTGCGTTTTATTCAGAGATAAGAAGGCAGAGCCGATCTCTGAGTGCAGTTTGCTAACCTTACGGTCTCTCTTTACCTTCTGTGTCATTTATTTTCCTCACATCAGTGGACCATGCTGGGCTTTAAGAATGATGTCTGGAGTCTAGAGAATTACAGGTTACTGAGGTTTGTGATATCGTAGACAATGACAGCACCTGGCAACTGTCTAAGGGATTAAATAGTAAGAGCTTCTTTCATGAAAAATAAAAATGTGTCTCAGGCATAATTGTGAAGCATCACAGCATGGAAATGATCATTTGTCTCATGTAAAAGCTTACTCTGAAGAACTTCTAGATTTTTTTAAGGTGTTATTTCTGTCCCACTCAACTCACAGAATGAGAAGAAAAGGGGTATGTTTCTTAAAAAGCATCACCTCTTGGGCTCATTAGTGTGGCCTCTACTGCCTTGCCTCCGTCACCACAACGAGCCTCATCGAATGGGACACACTGCTCTCCCGTCCCCGCCACCACCTCAGCGTTATCCAGCAGTGGTCGAGCACCATTCAGAGAGCGGACACGGTAGATCTGCCGGGAGTTGGTGTCTGACAGGAACAAAGAACCCGACACCGGATCCACTGCCAAGTAATACTTATGGCTTGGACTGTTGCTATGGAAATAGGGCAAATTGGGAGAATGTCTTTTAATAAAATCCTCTGACAAACAGCATGGTTACCTTGGTGAACATGATGAAATGTGAATAGTTCATTGCTGGTAAAGTAATTGGAGCTCAAAAAAACCCCCCACTTTGATAAAAAGAAAAAAAGACTGCTACATTAAATGAACTGTAGAAAAAAGGTACAGAGTAGGACTAAAGCATAGAATATCTGCACAATGCTAGGGTTTTTTGCTTTTTAATTAGCATCATATTTAGACATGTACGTAAGATGAATATTTTTACATTAAGTATTTATTTTAATTACCTGTGTCTCAAATCTTTATTTCTTCGTGGAGCAGGGAAAGAGAAGAGACAAAAAAGAATGCATCAATTAAACAAAAATATTATTGTAAAAGCTATTTAGTTGTTAAAAAACAACAAAAAATAAAAACTGAACCTATTTATTTAATAAATGTCCTTGGTATAGTAGTGCATGATTCATCAAGGCATGTTCATCAAAAAAAAAAAATGTATTATTAACTTTTATCAAACTGCAAACACTATTGGCTTTGTGGTCAGCCATGGTGCTGATAGGAGACACGGGTTTCTCTCTCTCCCTTGATTTCCTGTCTCCCTCTACTTCTGTGTCCACCAATATATGTGGCAAATAAACACAATAACAGTCTCCACATCCCTGAAATGACCAATAATAATATCACACTTTTTATGGATCAGTCAAATCCTGATGGATAAAATCAACTTTTAAAAGTTTCAGGACAGTTTATGTATCACTAATAATTATCAGCTGCATTGATTTAACATTAACATACCCTTCAAAAGTCTGGGGTAAGATTTTTTTTTTTTTGAAGAAGAAATTAATTTAATGTAATAATAATAAAAAAAAAAATTAAGCAGCACAACTGTTTTCAACATTGATAATAATATAAAAAAAAAAATTTTTCTTGAGCACCAAATTAGATATGCATATTAGAATGATTTCTGAAGGACCATGTGATAGGGCTGGGTAAAAAATATTGATTTCTCGATTTTAATCGATTCTCATTTTTACAAACTGATATCGATTCTTAAATCCCATGAATCGATTAATCTAGTCTGTTTTCAGTTGATTAATGAACAGAACATTGTAGCATGCCTCCCATCCAATAAATGGAAATAAGCTTTGTGCTGTGTTACTTTTGATATGAAACAAAGTCTCAGATTTCAAATTCTGTCTTTTTTATTACGAAATTCAAAAAATTTGGCGCTGTTTAATGTGGCGTGACAGATCGCTGTAGCGTCTCAGTTCAAGAGAGGCGGCAGCACGAAGCGTACATTGTACTGATCATCAAAATAAACATCAATGAACACCCGAAGATATGTAAAAAGATACAATACTACTTACTGAAATCCATATCCTGTCTCATGTAGTCGCTCAATCAGCGTTTCAACCACAGAAAGACAGTTTGTAAACAATATGTCATGTAACGTCATATTTACCTCAGAAAAAACATATTTAGTGGCCATAATTCGTTAGTCAGCGAATTAGAAAAAGCGTTAGAAAAATGAACTCTAGAGAAGCATTTTGCTAAATATATGCACCATATTACATATTCATTATAATTTTTAACATTCTTCAATATTTGATGCATGTTTGAATAAATCCGTTTTGATGACAGCCACTATTTAAATGTTTATATTTTAATATAATATATATAGAAATATAATTATGTAATTATAAAGTTAGTATTTAAACTTCATTGACTGTAATTTAAGTGTTTGTATACTAATCAGTTCATTTTATCCTTCAATATTATATAATGTAGTACCAACTGACTTCCATGTATAGTTTACTGCATTAGTTGATTTTTCTTCCTTGAGAAAATTTGCCACATACTGTTCTTGATATATATTTAAATAATCGATATTGATTTCAAATCGAATCGGAATCAAATTAAATTGCAAGCTTGTGAATCGAATCGAGTTTTGAAATTTGTGTCAATACCCAGCCCTATCATGTGACACTGAAGACTGGAGTAATGATGCTGAAAATTCAACTTTGCCATCACAGGAATAAATGATATTGTAAAACATATTAAAACAGTTATTTTAAATTGTATAATATTAAACATTATTATACCAATAATATTTCACAATATATTACACTATATTATATATTGTGTTATTCCACACTCCAAACCTGAGTCCAAGATTTTAAATTTAAAAAAAAATAAAAATCTGTATTATTATTTTTCTTCTTCTTCTTCAATAAAACTTTTCCTGTCAGTTGATCATGCATTTTTTATGTAAATTTGATTTGCTGATTCCATTTCATTTAAAAAAAAAAAAAACTCCAGACACTTATTACTTCAGCTGAATATTGAGTTGTGCTCTGTAATGCGAAATGCATTACAAATGCTGTATCATGTTATCTTTAAGTGTGCTTCCCATCAGCTTTACCTGAGCTCCAGTACAGCTGTGGTATTGAGGGACGGATAGACCCTCCGCACAAAATTAAGGTCACCCACATACAGGTTGCCCTCTCCATCACAGGCTACGGCCATCGGCGCCAGCAGCTTGTTGCCCTCTGCCATCCCACTGCAGCTTGGGCAAGAGATGCTGCGTCTTCGGCCGTTACCCATAATGCTGTTAATGATGGGCGGCTGCTGCTGGGAGAGGAAGATGTTCTCACCGCTGCCCTTATGAAGAATGCCTTTGTGAAATAAATCAAACAGTCACTAAATGCAATTGAGTGAGATTTCAAGCATGACATATTTCTAATGGTCTTTACACGCACAAATGTGATGCTTAAATGAAAGCATCAATTTCAACACTGTGACATATTTATTGCATTTCATGATCAATAGCGTGAAACCAGCAGTCATTAAAGACCTCACAATCATCAATAATGACCAAAAAAAATTGCTGGTCCCTCAAACACAGAATTTCACCCTACTACAGTAATGAAATTATGAGCAATGACAAATGTGAATAAAAAGAGCAACATTAGGGAGTGTGTGCATGTTATTTTATAGTCCACTGGCATGCCCTCCATCCTTATTTGACTTCCCACTAGCCAAGCTCCAATCACAATAAATTATTTCTTTACTTTTTACAAAAGCCTGAAGATAAACAGGTGTGAAACAGCATGCATAACTTCTGTTCTATAATGGTGCTTAATACCAACACTTTTCACACAGTGTGAACCAGTAATGACTGAGAAAGCTTCTTGGAGAAGCTTGTTAGGCTGTCAGCTGCAGGGGCAACCTGTTTCTTCTTTACTGTCAAAAGAATTTCACAAAAATAAGTGCCTCATAGGAAATACAACTCAGCTCAGTTTACTTAGTCTGATTGAGGAGGGTTTATTTGTTGTTTTTTGTTTCCATCTTATAATATCTAGGAATCAGAAATCAGAGTTTAGCTCCATCCAACTTAAGTCTTCAGGATTACTTTAAAACTACACAAGACAGGTGTTTGAGTAGGGATGGAGCTAAACTCTGCAGGACAGAGGCAGTCAAGGACCGGAAAGGTCCCTCATGGGCCCTCTTAACCTGTAAATATATCAGCCATTTCATTGTGTTCTCTTGTCAAATAACAAGTATGTATTGTTGTTATACTACAACATAATATGCAAGATTTTGATTTATTTTATTAATATGCATTAAGGGTGTATGTGTGAGATGGAAATACTGTTTCTGTGTTGATCATCTTGATCATTTTGACTACTTGGGTACTTGTTAAGGAGATTTATGCACACATATGCCCATGAAAGGAACCATTTTATTGTTTTTTTTTTTTTTCATAATTTTTTTTTTCTTCATAAATATGCATAAAATATTTTCTGGAAACCCCAGTGACCCTATAGAGGATTAAGAGAATTGCAGAATAGAGAGATTATCTGGAAACTTTTTACTTTTTGTTAAGTAGTCTGTAAGCTTTGTCTACCCACCATTAAAGTAATATTAAATGTATAAACCAAAAAAAAAAGGAACACTTTAGTATGAGGAACACAAATTTACTATTAACTATGGCTTTACCCTCAATAAACTCTTAATTTACTGCTTATTAATAGTTAGTAAGGTAGTTGTTAAAGGTGATATAGAGGATCATTTCGTCGACTGAGAAACCAAAGACTGTTACTGAGTTTTTGAAATGAGCGCATGCGTAAGAACAGCCCCGCTCCTTCACGGCTCATTTCAAGGGAACGCCTCCCAAAACTCGTGCACGAGTATTGGAACACGAGTGTTTACCACCGGCATTCGCTGTGTCGTGTTAGTGGATTCATTATGTCGGACTCACCGCAGGTAACTCATAATCTGCAGTTGTTACTCCTGTCTCCTGACAAAAACATTGCATGCGGCGCCTGTGGAGTGTGGAAAGTTACTGGAGCGTGCAGCCGCGCTCGTCTCTCACAAGGAACGTCATGGCAGTGATTGACAAGCCGGAGGGCCAATCGTTTACGCGATGATCACGTAAACGATTGGCTGATGTTTTTAAGGCCCTACCTCGTGCACAGATGATGTATATTAATGTTATTCCTTTCAGTGCACCTAATAAATAGTCTTTTATCAGTTAGTAAAGACAGTTTCAAGTAATATTGCAAAAATGTATAAAACAAAACATCCTCTTTAGCACCTTTAAGTTTAGGTATTGGGTAGGATTAAGAATAAGTATAATGTAGAATAAGGAATTAATATGTGTTTTAAGAGTACAAATAAACAGCCAATATTCTAGTAATAGTCAAGATAATAAGCAACTAGGTAAAAGACCCTAAAATAAAGTGTTACCCCCCCCCCCCCCCCAAAAAAAAACCCCCAAACAAACAAACAAAAAAACAACTACAGCTGTCAGTTCAATTGAATAAAAATAACTGTCATTATTCTCATGATTTCTGATCACTCCTTAAAATAGAAAATGAAACAGTCTTCATGTACAATTAGGGAATTTTATCTAAATAAATTTTAAATATTTTATTATTTTAATTTTATATTCTTCTGCAGACACCCTGCAAGCAAGTGAACCCCTAGTATACCACTCAAAACGCCAGAGTAACAAAAAACCTAATAGACTAATAAAAAACCTCTTGGATTTAATCAAAAATATCTTAATTTGTGTTCCTAAGATGAAAGAAGGTCTGTTGGGTGTGGAACGACATGAGGGTAAGTAATTAATGACAGAATTTTCATTTTTGGGTGAACTAACTCTTTAACTTTTGTTTGAATGGGTGTTTCTGTATCGTACCACTGCGGATGTTCAGCATGTGGTGTTTGTCTAGAGACCATCCGCCCAAGTTCGAGGGGTTGAGCTCATATCCCTGCAGAACAGCTGTCCTCTTCTCCCACAAGATCTGACTGGGACACGTCTCATACTCGTACCCCACAGACACTAAAGAGAAAGATTGACAGATTGAAATAGGGATAGGAAAGAAATGTGAAGAATGAAGGAGAAAATGACAGTGAGAGAAGACACTTAGAGGAAGAGCAAAGCTGTGCTATCTTAATTAAACCCTCCATCACCGAGCGGGGACATAACAATTCATTAGCTCACAGGAGGAACTTGCCGCTGGCATACACAATAATGGATGAGAGACAGACAGTCTCATTAAACTCTGAAACTATCTATGTTTTGGAGCTCAAATTAAGAGAAGACACTGGGGAACAGACAAAGGCGTAGACAAGAAACAAGATAACAGCTGAAATACACCTGTTTCCATGACTCCATATATCACTTACCCAAAGCCTCAGTCAGGCCGTGGACCCTCTGCCTGTACGCATCAGTCTTGTCCCAGATATAAGTGTACGCCAGGTTAGGGGAGGCATGGAACCATTTCTGGAGGAGATGGCCCTCCACAGCCACCATCAGGTGCACTTTGGCCAGGCTGAGAGGCACTAGAGCTGGAGTCATGATCACCTTGAGCAGCGAGAGGTAGCCTGAGGTCCTGGAGCTCAGATAGCAAAGTTTAAGACTAGTGCCGGGAATTTCCACCTGCTCGTGAAGGACCTGGACACAGAGAGGAAGGAAAAGTAATGCTACGAATCAAAAATTCTTGCAGATGCAGTCAGTCTTGAAATACGGCCTCGGAAAGGAGATAAAAGAGATGAGAGCTGAGAGAAAATGCGAGAAGGTATGAGGAATTAAATGATTCAAAGGGAGTGAAAACGGAGATTAACAACAAAAGACCAGCCGAGAGTGAAGAGGAAAAGTAATAGAGAACATGAAAGGCAAATAAAAAGCTAACAGAAGAGTGTAACGACCTACACGAACATGACAGAAATAAGACGTGATAGGAGCGGTGTTGAATGTAGCACCTGGCTCTCAGGGAGGATGTGTCTCTCTGAAGGGTTGGAGCTGAAGAAGGAGGACAGTGGGGAGGGAAGCACCACAGGATCTGGCCTGACAAAACCACTTAGGTCACATCTGGCCGTGGTTTTCTCCTCTGTTTGTAGCACAAGAGTGTCCATGGCGTAGAAGCGATTCCAGGGCAGCCACACCGTCCGCTCCTGACTCAGAAACGGAGCCCGCTCGAACCGTAAAGTAAGAGAGCCTCCGCCGTTGGCCACCAAATCAAAACTAGAGAGAACCGGCACAGGAAACATACTTCAGCACATATTCAACGGCCAAAGGGGTTCAAATAATTTTAATTTACTCACGTGCCATCCTGGCGGGTCATGGTGTGACCATAGTGAGGGTACTTCACAAAGGTCACGTTGACGCCCACCAAAGGAGTGCCATCTGAGGTCAAAACCTGACCTCGTATTAGAGATGCCAAGCTGCACACACACACACAAATACAAAAAGTAATATTAGAGCATGATAAACCATGTCATTTAGTCCATCACAGCAAAGGGCAGATGAGGTACCTGGCATTGAAGGGGTTGATTCCTGGGATAACGTGAGTGCTGTCTTTACCCACAAGCATCTTGATTCTGTCATAAAAGGAAGGGACTTTCTGGACCTCTGATTGGCTTTGCTGAATGACCTGGAGTGGGTCACGTGATCCACGGCACAGAGGATTGGTCACACAAGAGCTCTGCGTGCAGCAGTCCGGATCCATGCAGTCAACAAGACCATCTGAGTGGAAAAGATGTCACCACATGTCATAAAAACTTTAGATCTGTAGCATGCATTAGCAGTGTGACACATGAATTTTGCATGAAAATGAACCCACACTAGGGTTGTCACGATACCAAAAAATCAGTTCTTGATAGAAATGCCAGTGTCAGTTTCTCAACATCTACTGAATATATAATATTAACAATAGAAAAAAGCCTTCACATACATTTTCTAAAGTTTGTGTTCAGTAAGATATTTTTTAAAGAAATTATTTTATTCAGCAAGGATGCATTAAATTGATTACATTAAATACGTTTATAATGTTACAAAAGATCTCTATTCCAAATAAATACTGTTTTCTGAACATTCTATTCATCCAAGAATCCTGAAAACAAATAATGTTTCCACAAAAATATTAAGCAGCACAACTGTTTTCAACATTGATAATAATAAATGTTTCTTGAGCAGCAAATCATCATATTAGAATGATTTCTGAAGGATCATGTGACACTGAAGACTGGAGAAGACTGATGCTGAAAATTCAGCTTTGCCATCACAGGATTAAAATAAAATTTAAAATGTATTAAAATAGAAAATAGTTATTTTAAATTGTAATAATGTTTCACAACCTTACTGTTTTACTATATTCAAATAAATGCAGCCTAGATGAGTGTAAAAACATAAAAAAAAAATATTTATAATATTAAGTGTTTTTTTCATGTGTGCAGCTGCATTTACCAAAGTACTGAATTTATTTTTTATACCCAATATTATCAATACTATAGAAAGACCTGTATTTTTTTTTTTTTTATCTATTATTGACTTGGTTTCAGAAGTACCAGCACATTTGACATCTCAAGCACACACAGTTTCATGGTTTCAGAGTGGCAGATGGTTTAAAGCGACTTCTGAAGTCTCTCTGTTCGGCTGCCATCTTATTCTCAGAGTGTGTACTTTTGATGAACCCTTCTCAGTTCAAAACCCTGCATTGCTTTGATGTCAAGAGAGGGAGACAAATAATGTGATTAAAAAACCCATAATGAGCTCAAATGCGGAATTTCTTATCATTACGGAAATTCTTTTAAATTGAACAAATATATTTATTTATCCCCATTGTGGTAATGAGCCCAGCTGATAGAAGTGATCATTGAATCGAATGATGCTCTAGTTTCGCTCTCTACACCGGTTTCACTTTTAGAGAACTTACATCAAAGTCACAGAGGGCATCGCTCACACCCCCTGAGAGCTTCCCTTCCTGTTTGATCTTTCTCTCTGTCTCTTCCCGTCTCTTACTGGCTGCATATCGCAATGCACTGTACATGCACACCCTTTCAACCCTTCTCCCTAAATGGGTCTTTCTTGATCCGGAACAAACTCACAACAAGCGCCTGTTGCCAGAAATGTTTGCTCCATGTTGTTTTGCCTGGTGCTCTCTGATCTCTGAAGCTTCAGTGAAGTAACCCCCAAACGAAGGGCAAATAAAAGAGAGAGAATAAAAAAGCACGCAGTTGTGTATGTCTGGAGGACATTTTTCTTTGTGCTGTTTGTGTCTGGGTTAGACTAAGCAGTGCGTTCAAACAGTATTTTGTGATCATCTTACACAAGAAGTATAATTAAGATGAAATAAATTTCATTACAGCTAATTAAGTTAAATTAAATCACGTTTGATGGTCTAGCAGAGACTGAGATCACTTCCCAATCCCCTTCCCCCTTCTATATATAATTCTCCCTATTCTAATAATATATATTTTGAAAGAACATTTAGATTAGAGGGCCCAAAGTATTTTCTCATGCTCTAAGACTAATGTGACCACAACAACTTAATACCAATGGTTAGAGGTTTGTTCAAACACCTGTGTGTTTGCCGGGGCGTGTATATAAGAGAGTGAGAGAACACAAAAGAGAAGACAAAGCATGGAAAAAGAAAACATTTTAAAACAAGACACAACAAACAGCTCTTTCTAAAAGCCCCTCTGTGCTCTTTATTGGTCTAGAGGAGACGCTTGGTGCTTAGGGCTGACTCTGAACATCCACCTGTTATATAATCATTCTGCTTTGAAGTAGTTTCAAATCCTCTCTCAGCCAGCCAACAGACGCATCACCTTTCATACGGTTGATTGGAGCTGCTCTATCCAGCCGTGCAGAGCATCATATCGCCTAATAAACTGCCACAAAGCATCAGTTGATATATACATATATATGTAAGAATGTGTGTGTGTGTGTGTGTGTATATATATATATATATATATATATATATATATATATATATATATATATATATATACACACAAGTCATGTGGTCAGTATCATGTGAGAAGATGTGACATCATTCAGACACAAAGTAACTTGAAGCAAAGCAACTAACTCTCTTAACTATTTGAAAAATTCATGTTTTCAATTGCTCATACGCATGTCCCAAAACATCAGGTCATTTGGTACAACTGCTATAAAACATGGAAAATGTAATATTTTAAAAACTTGTACTAAATATAAAATGTTTGATTGTCCTTTAATCATCCTGTTAGCATTGTTTGAAAATATTGTAATTCGGTATAACCAAAAGTGTCATTTGTTAAAACCGAAATTTTGGTTATGGAATGACTTTTTTGATGACAAATTTTGTCCATATTGTAAAAAAAAAAGCAGAACAAAAGCAGTGTTGATTGATTATAAAACCACATAATCTCATTGTTAACACTTAAATGAATTATATCTCTGTTATGTTTTTAAAAAAAACATTTTTTAAAAAACATTATTTGTCAATGATATATATATATATATAATATATTCATTATTAGCTTTCCATAAAGTCCCAGTTATATTAATTCCATATATATTAATTTTTTATTTTGACCCTGATGACCATTAACCAACATCAGAGAACCATGAGACGTTAAATAGTTTAAATTTTAAAATATCAGGGGAAAAGGTATAAAATATAACCTTTTTAGTTTTTACTGAAGAACATGCATTGTTAGAAGATTCCAGAATTACAATATGAATTGTGGCAAATTAATTTGATATATCAATACCTCCAGTTTTTGTAAATAAATACATAAATAATTTTCGCATACAATTTGTCTGTTCAAACCAACGCATAAGAAAGGCAGTCAGGCTGAGTCAACATGCTAACTCTCTCTCTGACAATAGATGGCACTTACAGAAAAGAAGAAATTAACATTTCTTTTACCTTTCCATTTCTGATGCCTGCTTGTCACAGAGAAAAGTCAACAGTATTTATTTACACGTTTTCAACAGTTGTTCAGATTTTTGTATTCACTATGATGTTCATCAAACAACACCAAATACAAGAAAACTGAAACAGGAGAGCCGTTTGTGGCTTTTTTCCTCTGCTATTCACTGTCACTTAGCAAAATACTTGATTGTGAATGCCAACAAGTCATAGTTTTTATATATGTGTAGCTGCTCAGGGCACATGACCAAAAAGGCCAATCTTATTGTTTGGTCAGTTTTATTCACAGTGCAAAGAAATAAAATCAGAACACCTCTCCGTAAAAAAAAAAAAAAATCTGCCTCATCGATGGCAAATGAAAGTTAGTGTAGGTCTAAAGAGATTGTGTGAACAGGCCTTTAGACTAGTGAGATAATAACTTTTCTAACCAAAGTTCTCATCTCATCAGTTCAGTTTTTCCCTTCAAGTCTTGAAAGATATGATGCAGATGAGGTCAAATGAGGGGATGAAACAATTTATGCATTCATCATGCATTTCTTACCTCCTTCATTGTCCTTATTGTCATTGCAGGAGGTCTCCATGGCAACACTGCAGCCTGGCCCTCTCCAGCCAGTGTGACACTCACAGTGCCAGCTGTTCTGACCCATGATGCATTGCCCATTCCCATTGCACAGCCCTGGACAACCATCTGAAAGAGGAAAGGGAGAGATTGATCAATTTTGTGATTATATTGGATATGACATGATTTAGTTTGATCCCCATAAGAAACACCAGGGGAAATGTTACTTGCCACTTAAAACTCACTACCATACCGACAGCATGCAAAACTGTCAGACAAACTCTTGATGGACATTTATTATCAATGAACCCAAGCGAAACCATTATAGATGACTTTGGTTTGACTGCTACATTTTGGATGGTGTATTCAGCGTCAAGATGTGTTGTGTGCACAGAATCCATCAGCTTTAATTGTCTGAAAACAATGATGTGAAAACAGTGGCAGAGAGGGAGAACTATACTCATTAGCATGAAAACAAGCATACTAACACATGCAACCAAAGCGGCATCCATTAGTATTCTTCTTCCAGCTGGACTCCAGAGCTCAACAAGTCATTTAATATTCTTATAGATACGGATCACACAGCGAAGACTGTGTCCTTTGCTCTGAATGTGATTATAAAACAATGACAACACACACAAACATAATCATACGCACAAATATGTTTATGTACATGTGCTGATGCAAACATGAGTAAATCAATCAATAAGTAACGACAAAACAGCAGCTGAAAAGTCTTTGAAAAAGTCTCACAGAACCGAGGGAAATGCCTTTGACTAGCTCAAAGCTTCAAAGCAGGAGAAAAGCATGTGTGTGTGTTTACCGATGGTGCAGTGTTCTCCGTTCCAGCCCTGTTCACACTGGCACTTGCCATCTCTGCAGGTCCCATGTTTCACACACTGTGGGTTACACAGTCTCTGGTCACAGCTTGTGCCTGTCCAGCCCTCCTCACAGTGGCAAACGCCCCCGACACACACGCCATGGCTCCCACAATCTGCTGAACAAACCTCTGGAGGGAGAGAGAGAGAGAGTTGTTTTTACACTTTTTATTTTATCCTTCTTAATTACTTTAATTATTATTGATTCTGTCAAATGTAAGCAATTTGCAGTTTTATTCTGTTATTTTACTTAATTGCTATTTGGCTGTACTATTTGACTGTTTTAATGATCTGCTGAAAATCTGCAAATGCTTTGGCAATGTAAATAATTACACTGCCAAAAAATACAAATTATTGTACTGAATGCCATTTATGTCAATAGCACAGTAAAATAGCTGTATTATTGACTTTACTGTTCAAAAGTTTGGAGTCAGTAAGATTTTGTGAGTAAGATCAAGAATTTTACTCAGAAAGGATGCATTAAATTGACTAAAAGTAACAGTAAATATAATTATAATGGTAATCTATTTCAAATTAATGCTGTTCTTTTGAACTTATTCATCAAATAATCCTGAAAAATCCTTGGTGATTTTAAAAATTGTACCAACTCCAAACTTTTGAACAGTAGTGTACATCTATATTATCTATTACCTATACACAATTTGTAAACATGCACATTTGAGCACAAAAAACCCTGCATATTATTTACTAATCACCCACAGTCTTAACTCTCTGGTCTTATCCGGGTCCAATTTTACGTTTTGCTTCATTGGAATGGAATGACACTTGGTGACTTTTGTTGCATTAGCATGTGAACACACACAAAAAAATCATGGACATGATTACTAAAGGGTCAAAAAAGAAGAAAAAAAAGTCACACCTGGATCCTTCGCGGTCAAAAAATGGCCGTCATGAAACGAAGAGGACCAGAGGGTTAACAGATATATCCAGTTTACTATCTAGAGAGCTATCTGCGCTATTTTTTTTAATATATATATTTATTATAATAATATTTTATTTATGAAGCTTATTTTAGATTGCACCTCATCCACAATAGTTTGAATTGCGTCCACTAATTTCTTGAAGTGTGTATTATTTTCATATGAATCAGGTGCTAAAACAGCACATGCAGCGAGTGCAAATTAACACCGCTATCAGCGAGTGCAATTCATGCTTAGCAGATCCCCCCGAGAGTGTAGATGGATGAAAAAGAAAGATTGGAATACATCGCAGCACAGCTTGAGAAGAGAGGAGGTGAAAATCGCTGATGGGAACACACCCGTGGAGCAGTCAGGGCCCATCCAGTTGGGGTCACAGCTGCAGAGGCCAGTATCAGGGCTGTAGGATCCATGGCCGTTGCACTGATCCGGGCACTGGGCTCTTGACACATCACATAGAGGTCCAGACCAACCTGGTTTACAGTGGCACTGACCGGACACGCAGCTGCCATGTCCAGAACATGTGGGGTCAAGACAGTCCACTGGAGAGAAAGAAATAGAGCATTTGAAAAAGCTTTTTTCTCTCATTCTCTTTTTTTCTTTTCACTTTCCTCCTCATCTTTCACTTCTCTCTCCTAAACTCACCTCTGGGATCTCTACACTTTCAGCAACCAGCTGCTCATATGAACATGTGCTCAGAGACTCGGTTTCTGCCCAATTTCTTAAAAGCCCGATCAATAGACTGAATTTCATCACTTTAATAAAGTTTATTATGCTTGTATCAGCATGCTTTTCTAGCAGACATTTGAAATCTGAGATTCTCAGAGGAAGAGGTTTTTCTGAGAGTGCTGGAAAAAGTTTTGAAAACGAGAAGCTGTCAACACGCTCATTACCGTCCTCGCAGGACTCCCCACGGTAACCCGCTTCACAGGTGCAGCTGCCCTGGGCGCAGGTCCCGTGACCGCCACAGCTGGGGTCCATGCACTGACCCTGAGGCACGTCGCACTCCAGCCCCTTCCAGCCGCTGTAGCACATGCACACACCCTTGCTGTACTGCCCGTTCCCACTGCACAGAACGGGACAAGCCACTGCAATGGAGACGAAAGCATGCAGGAGGGGAAACAAATGAGGGAGTGAGGGAAGGACAGAAGACGAGGATGTTTGAGAGGAATTAGTGAAAACCAGCTTCATTGAGAGAAGTTCAGGTATGAAATGTTAGATAAGATAAGAGAAAAATGAAGCATAGAGTTAATTCAAACAAATCCACTGTATCCACAAATGAACTGTATGAAAACACTGTGCGTCAAGGGCTGTGAATCCCCAAATCAGAATACCTAACTACAGCTTTTTAGCTGTTTTCAGCCAGTTTTACTAGTATTTTATGTCATTGTTTTCTGGCAATAATCAAATGCACCATCCTGAGCTGTCCTGACATGTACGTGGCCTTGGGATGTCTGATTGGTTTTAGTGAACTGGTTTGTTTAGATGAATAAGAAAGAAAAGAAATGATTCACCAATTCCAGTCACTATGTAGAATCAACTCCATGGGCATCTTTTATAGCGAAATACATATACTCTTTAGGTGTAATGTCACCCTAATCAAACGTCATTAATTAAAAAACCCTCATTGTTTTTACTGCTGAGATTTAATTATAAATACTATAATCTGATACATATCATACGCTACCGTTCAAAAGTTTGGTGTCAGTAAGAGTTTTTTGAGTATCTTGTGCTCTTATTTACTGAGCCCCACACATGACATGCAAGAAAAAATAATTTGTGTAATTTGTGCGCATGATTTATATATTGAGGGAATGACTTAGTAAAGCATGTGCACGATTAAGCCTACTATTTTTTTTTTCCTGCATGTCATGTGTGGGGCTCCATACTTATTCATTTGATCAAAAATAGAGTAAAAACAGAAATGAAAAATTATATTGTGAAATATTATTACAATTTAAAATAACTGTTTTCTATTTTAACATATTTTAAAATGTAATTTATTACTTTGATGGATCAGCAGTACACAGTGTACATTTTAGGACATCCTAAGACTTCAGTCAAATGATGAAAATGCATCATGCCTCAGACTAAGGCCCTGTCCCAAATGGCACTCTTCATGTGCACTTTCGATCTTGTGGACTTACAATGGCCGCTGTGTGCGTGTATCCGTTAAGTCCACAAGACTGTATAGTGTCCCATTCGTCATTTAAGCTTTCAGAAGTGTGTTTGAGAGCACCCCCTTTGTGGCCGCTAGTCTGTGAGCTACACAGAGGACTTCTACCTGGCACTCAAGGCCATTATGTCACGAAAGCACGGACTCAGAGGAAGACTGTGAGGGTTTAGGGTACCATTTGGGACGCCTAAAAGGCTTCAGGTCTCAGGAAAAACAATCTCAGGTGTCAGACCTCATACATTTAGGCAATTGGGCGAAACGGCCTCAGACTAAAAGGCATCAGGACATTAAGGCTTCGGACGAAACGGCCTCAGACAAAAAGGCATAAGGTGAAACGGGCTCACCATGGAAGTTTTGCCCTGCCTTAATGTGACGTCACGTGCACGTGGTTCAGAAGTGGTACAGAATAGATTCAGAATCGGAGAGACACGTATGTCTATGTTGGCAAACTATAGTGAAGTTAAAGAGATCTTTGGAGCTATTAGACTGTTACTATAAGCACAACTCTGCTTTGTGTACAGAAGTTTCCTGGGAAACAGCTTTATTTCTGCCATTCCATAAGCGCCACCTACTGTCAGAGTCCATTTTTTTTAATTCTGCAGACCATTGTGAAAATCAGCGTGTTCTCTAATGTAAAAGCGAAGAACTTAATTAAATTTTTCAGGGAATATATTAGGGCATTATAAGTCCATTTGGCCTGATGCCTTTTATGCCTGAGGCCTTTTAGTGTGAGTCCGTTTCACCCAATGCCTAATTGTATGAGATCTGACACCACACATTGTTTTTCCTCAGACCTGAAGCCTTTCAGTCTGAGGCATGATGCCTTTTTGGCATTTTAGGTCTGAGGATGTCCTAAAATGTACATCGTACTGCAGTCATTTGTTGCTCAAGAAACATTTCTTATTATTATCAATGTTGAAAACAGTTTTACTGCTTTATATTTTTTTGTGGAAACCTTGATGCATATTTGTTTTTAATAATCTTTGATGGAAGTTCAAAAGAACAGCATATATTTGAAATAGAAATATTTTGTAATAAATGCCTTTACTGTCACTTTTGATCAATTTAATGTGTCCTTGTTGAATAAAAGTATTAATTTCTTTAATAAAAAAAGTAAACCTGTTTGCTCAGATGAATCAGATTATTAAAGATAAATAAAAATTTCTGTGTAAAATCTCTGGAGGAATTCCGCATCTTTTAGAACAGAATTTAAAAGTACATTTCTTTCTTCAAGTATAATGTCATCCTAATCAAGAGTCATTTATTTAAAAACATTCATTGTTTTTGAGCCAGAATATAGTGCTGTGATTAAATTAGAAGTATATCTGATATTATATAATTATATAATCTGAAACATACCATGTATTGCCCCCTAAAAGGTTACAATGTAGTTATCTAATTTTGTTTACTTTTTCAAAAAAGTTTCTTCAACATTAGCCTGCATATACTCAAGCTAAGCAGAAACTTTTCTTACTTATTTCTTCTTAGAAATCTTTCAGTTTTCAATAAAAAAGAATCTAGAATGAATGAATGTAGAAAATGAAAAAAAGAAACATGCCTCACTCTTGTCCTTCACAGTGTTCACTATTCAGCCTCAAAGGCAGCATAAACGTTACTCGATCTCTCTGTATATAGTGATAAGAAAGACTAAGCCAGGTGTAATTAAGGTAGAGAGATTCAGTGGCAATATCAACAGTACTCCCTGCTACTCAGAGGAGACAGCATTCGACAGTAATAAACTAGCTGTCTATAGCCTCAGGTGAGCTCACACACATATTTCTCTTTACAAAGCCTCCACTGAGAGCACTTCATCACTCAAAAAGATTGGTCTAGCACAGTAAAGCCAACAATCCCATCAGACATCTTGGCATAACTGAGAAGGGATTAATCAGTGATGTTGTAATTCATCCGTCTGGATCTCAGAGTGAAGTGACCGTGTCATAGAGCCAATAACAGCTTCAGAATTAAACATGTATCAGGTCATCTATAAAACTTATGGCATTTAAAATAAATCCAGTGGATCACAAAGGTTATTTTAAAAAAAATACTAATACTAAATGTTAACTAGCAACCACTAAATGTTAACTAGCAACCAAGCATTAAATGACACAATAATGGTGAAGTTTGATATTACTTAGATATACTTGTAACATACATGTAACATGACAGGGTAAATCTCATTCATCTCATGTTCATGTCACATTCACCTCTAAATCAAAAGAGAAATATAATATTATAATATTACTCTTTGTTCTATTCTCATTATTGTAACACTAAATATGATGTTACTGTACAGTCATTTTACTGGGTGGATGTGTTTAATTTTTTTTAAAGAGGTCATGAATTGAAAAATCTATTTTTCCTTGATCTTTTGACATATAAGAGGTCATTGTACTATAAAAATATCCTGTAAGTTTAAGAAATCACAACTTTCTTGTTAGCCCAAACACAGTTTTTTTTTTAAACCATGCTGCCAAAATGACTCGTTTTGATTTACTGTGATTGTCACATTATGACGTAATCAACACAGACTCATTGGAAAAACGTAGCC